>NC_057814.1:157807294-157830289 GCF_018294505.1 Triticum aestivum
CGTCCCCGACCCGCGGCGCACCTCCTCCGCTCCGGCCCCGCCTTCTCCCTCCTCTCCGGCGCCTCGCCGCCCTCCCCACGACGACCTCTGGCGAGCTCGAGCTCGGCCCGATCCGATCTGCAAACTAGGGTTGACTTTCTCCCTCTCCCGAAATATTCGAAGTCTGGAAATATTTGCATTATGTGCTCCTGTTCATCGCATCATAACTCTCTGCATATAGCTCCGTTTCGTGCGTGTAATATATAAAAATGTTTATCTCGAGATGCTCTTCATTTTGTTCCATTATCCATGTTCATTTAAGTCCTTCTTGATGCCCAAATCTCTGGTGCAAAAGTGCTATATGCTGTTACCTGCTGTTACTTATCAGAACATGAGGATTTGTTATTTTTGTTGCATTTAATGTGTGCATCTTATGGGCATGAGCTCTACATGTGTTTTGATGTATGCCATGCCATATTTACAAAGGTGTATGCCATGTGTTTTTTTGATCTCTGTCGTGACTAGCACAAGCATGCAAACTAGGCTTCGTGATGTTTCTGTTTTCAGGGACTTAGTAATTTTGCCAAGTCTGTGACTGGTGTTATTTTGTTTCTATGTATCCATGTGTCTACAGAGAGATCCATGCTCCTTTTGGTGATGTTCAGTAAGGGCGTTTTGTAGATATATTTGTGCTCTATCCATTCATGCCTCTGTTTGCAATTATGGAGTGCTCTAGCATGACTCAATCTTGCTCTACTTTTGCAATAAAATATTTCTGGCAGATTTTTTACGTGTTATTCAATTTTGCCAAACTTGTTGTAGTTGATCCATTCATGCTATGTATTTGTTCTTGCCATGGATAGCTTCATAAACTTCCCATCGTGCTGTAGGTATGCTTGTTGTGTCATGAATTGCTTTGTGGTGAGTGAATCAAGCTTATCAAGATGCCTTCATATTACTGTTTCTGCCATGCTCTGTTTTCTGCTAAGTCTGAAACCTGTTAACGAAACTTGTTATGTTTACATGGTTGCCATCATATCTTCTGTTACTTTTTGGCTTATGGTCAGCAAGAGACTTTTGTTCTATGCATTTAGTAGATTCATGCCATGCCTTGTTTTGCCATGTTAAATTCCCGTAGCATGTTGGTTGCTTGCTCTGAACATTGCTACCTGATACTGTTTCTGCCATGTCCAGTAATTTCACCAAGTCTGTGAACCTGTTATCTTTTGCACTTTTGCCATGCTTGTTTGAACCTGTTATGGTGTGATCTAGCCGTAGCTCAGTGTTCATCTTTTGTCAAGCATCTTCTGTAGATTACTGCCATATGCTTTGTTGCTATATTGGAGTGCTTTAGCATAGTTACTTGATGCATTTTAAGTGCTATCATGCTGTTAAGCGCAAAATCGTGTCATTCTTGTTTTGCTTGCCATTTGCAAACCGTGCATCCGTTTCCGGTGATCTTTATATCGATTTCGACCGAAATAATCTCATCTTTCCAGTGGCATGCTTGGTTTGTCAAGTTACTGCCTTGTTCATCCTTTTTCTTCCGGAGCACACATATGCATCGCATACCACATCTCGCATATCATACATGTTTTGCATCATGTTACTTGTGCATTTCCCGTGATTGATTGTGGTTCCATTGCTTGTGTTATTGCTGTGGATAGAGCCGGGAGACGAGTTCGTGAACGAGGAACCTGTTGAGTACGCTTACGAGGATCAAGCTTTCGACAACTCTGAGAACCTTGCAGGCAAGATGACCATACCCTCGAAATCACTTCTATCTTTGCTTTGCTAGTTGTCGCTCTATTGCTATGTTGCGTTACCTACCACTTGCTATATCATGCCTCCCATGTTGCCATGTCAAGCCTCTAACCATCCTTTCCTAGCAAACCGTTGATTGGCTAAGTTACTGCTTTGCTCAACCCCTCTTATAGCGTTGCTAGTTGCAGGTGAAGTTGAAGTTGGTTCCATGTTGAAACATGGATATGTTGGTATATCACAATATCTCTTATTTAATTAATGCATCTATATATTTGGTAAAGGGTGGAAGGCTCGGCCTTATGCCTGGTGTTTTGTTCCACTCTTGCCGCCCTAGTTTCCGTCATACCGAGATTATGTTCCTTGAGTTTGCGTTCCTTACGCGGTTGGGTGATTTATGGGACCCCCTTGACAGTTCGCCTTGAATAAAACTCCTCCAGCAAGGCCCAACCTTTGTTTTACCATTTGCCACCTAAGCCTTTTCCCTTGGGTTTTCGCGAGCCCGAGGGTCATCTTTATTTTAACCCCCCGGGCCAGTGCTCCTTCGAGTGTTGGTCCGAACCGAGTAGACTGCGGGGCCACCTCGAGGAAACTTGAGGTCTGGTTTTACTCGTAGGATGTGTCGTGGAATTGTCACGGCAGATGTCCTCGAGCTAGGACTTAGTCGTGGAGCCATCGCAGCTAGGAAGCTTGAAGGGGTTATGCGGGACAAGGAACACGAGGGTTTATACTGGTTCGGCCCCTTACGGTGAAGGTAAAAGCCTACGTCCAGTTTGAGGTGATATTGATTAGGGTTACGATCACCAGGGAGCTAAACAGCTATGCCCGGCTCTCGATGAGATTGTTGTCGCCCTCAAACCGCTGCCGGGTCGCCCCTTTATATAGGGAGGCTGATGCCCAGCAGCCCTTAGAGTCCCGGCCGGCTCATAAGAGTGTCCGGCTCGGACTCTCAACTATACTTGCCTTACACTACAAGTTCTACCATAATAATGATTGTAACTACGGGCCTTAAGCCATATCCGGGTCTCAGCCCATCTCTGGCCCATCGTCTTCAAACTTAACTCCGGGCTTCTGGCAATGACCATACGAGTAACCCGGCCCCTCCTGGCGGGTGACTCTAAGGTCTATATCCTCAACATTAGGCCCCAGATTGATTTGAGCCGGCTCATGTCAATCTTCAACTCTTCTGACAGAAAAAATCTCCGGCTTACCATTCATGTGAAGGCCATAACCCGGAGTGACGTCATCCTCTGGATTCCGGATAATCCGCCGTGACGTCATCCTCCATTAAGTCCGTTTTTTACTCCGCCAGATCCGCAACGGATCTTTGCTTTTACTGTCATTCCGAAAATCGAGGCATCGTGGGGGGGGGGAGATAACCACGCCGTGGTCTCCTTGAATCTCGCGCCCACTTATGACCTTGCCTTATAAATAGGCTGGCCCGACGGGCTCTTCTCATGCTCTCTTCTTCCTCCTCACGCCGTCGCTCCTCTGCCCGAGCTCTGCTACTGCCGCCGCCGTCGCGCCCCTGGTCTTCGTCAACTTGGCCGCTGCATCACCCTGACTCGGACAAGATAAACGGCGGCAACCTCCGCTCTTCTCCAACTCCGGTGAGTCTCTTCTGCCCTGCTAGAACAGATCTGCGGTAGGGTTCAAATAGTTCGTCCGTGTTCTTCGCCATTGTCCGCAAGCTTCAGTAGTTCTCGTAGTTGCTGCCCTTGTTTGATCTTTAGCCTGGTATAGAACTAGTGCGGTAGTTGTTTAGGACTCATTTCAAATGCCTGTAGATCTCTTTCTACTGCATAAAAGCTTCGTTCGAGCTCAAGAACATCCGCTCGGCTGTTTCTAGGTCTAGAAAATTTTCATTTCACCTGACCATTTTGATCCAAAAAAGTTACTGCCATATGTGAAACCTGTTTTACCACACTTAGTAAAAACTGCAACCATTGAATCTTGGCGGCTTACAATTCCGGTTTAAAGAAAATACGCGCCGTAGAACTTTTCAGTTTAAAGAGAACCATGCTTTGTAGAATCCTCCGGCTTAACTGTGGTAAAGCCGTAGATAACCAACTTATTCTGAATGCCCCTGCGGCTTAAATAACCCACTGTACCTGAGTATATATCATTAGTCCCCTTCATAAGCCGCCATCTTAGTTTGAACTGTAGATCTCCGGCTTATAATTAACCCGGACATTTTTCCCTTTTGTCATAGACTGCCAACTGTCACCATGCCTCCTAAGGCTCCCATCACTTGCAACTGGATGAGGTCCAACGTCACCAACGAGACCCTATCCAATTTTGTTAAGTCCGGATATCTGCCCAAGAAGGAAGTTATGTCCTACCGTGCCCCTGACCCGTCAGAGGAGAGACCTCAGCCAAAAGATGGGGAGGTAGTGATATTCGCGGATCATATGAGCCGGGGCTTCGCACCGCCCGGCTCAAAGTTTTTTAGGGACGTGCTCAACTTCTTCGACCTGCGGCCGCAAGATATAGGTCCCAACTCTGTATCCAACATCTGCAATTTTCAAGTCTTCTGCGAGGTTTACCTTGGAGAAGAACCTAGTCTGCTGCTCTTCAGAGAGCTTTTTTACTTAAACCGCCAGAATGAGTGCGCCAACGGACCAAGTCTGGAGTTAGGTGGCATTTCCATCCAGCGGCGTAGGGACTGTCTTTTCCCTTACGCAGAGCCGCCGAGCCACCCCAAGGACTGGAATATGACTTGGTTCTACTGCCAAGATACGTCGCCGACTGATGAAAGCCCGCTGCCCGGCTTTCGCCCAACACGTCTGGAGCCGACTCACCCGCTGTCGGACAAGCTGACTCCAGCGGAGCGCCAGCCTCTGCTTCCTACTATCAACAAAATCAAGGCCCTCCTGGGCAACGGTCTGAACGGAATCGACCTGGTCCGGGTCTGGATCTCATGGCGGGTGATCCCATTGAGCCGCCGCCCCGGCTTAATGTGTGAGTACACAGGGCGAAAGGATGACCCTCAGAGGCACAGCCGCAATGATCTTCCAGAAGACGTTGCAGAGGAGGAGACCAAGGCTCTTTTAAACGAGAGCCTGGCAGACTGTGGAAGGACCGGGTTAGCCCCCTTCTGCAAGACCAATCCAGCCCCAGCGATAAGCCACTGACTTTAACTTTTTTATCTTCGTCTGCATATAACCTTCATCTGAACCGTTTTAAGAATCCATCATTGTATTTTCAGGCTGATGATAAGTTTTGGCGGGTCAAATATGACCATGAGGCGGCCAAGAAGGCCAGGAAGGCGAAGAAAGCCGCCAAGAAAGCCGCCCCTCGCAAAAAAGGAAGCAGACCTACTGCTTCGGAGCTGATGCAATTAAGCGACAGCTCCGAGTCAGAGGTAACCCTTAAGCCTTTACATTCTTGCTGTATTTGTTGTTTGTTGCTGTCCGCCTTATCAACACTTGCTTATTGACAGGATGACACCGGCGCTAGTAACCCGGTGGTTGAAGAGGTAATGTCACTTTCCTCCGACTCGGAGCCCTTGCCACAGCTGAAAGTCCGAAGGGTAACCCGGAAAGTAAGCTTTTCACATCCTTTAGCTTACCAAGACCCTCAATTTATTTTGAAGCGACAGGTTCATGAAAGCCGGCGTCACACCCGGACCAACAAGGACACCGATCTCTCCGCCGGGTTACCCGACGCAACAAGGAAGCGTCGAACTGAGGTTTTTTCTCACTTGTACCCTTTTCATCCGTTGGCGGGTGTTATCCGTCAGCCACTTAATTCTTCTGACTCCAATTATCAGGAGACCTCCCCTTCTTCGGGCGACTCTATGCAGTCGAGTCTTCCGACTTTCAAGACCGCGCCCGGGTAATGACAACCATCTCTCATTATACTTGTCTGTACTTACTCTTTTTGTGCTGAATGTTTCTGTCCTTTCAGCGCCCAGGCAAAGCTCACCAAAAGAGCGAAGAAGACCAGGTCAGCCGGAGTGCCGGACTTACCTGAACCGGAGGTGACGGCTCAAGAGCCGCCAGCTGCCTCCGCCCCCGAAGCCACCACTCCAATGGACACGGCACCTGAGGCCACTGCCCCGACTACCAAGGCAACGACCGAAGCTTCGGTTAACCCGGAGGCCTCCGGCTCAGCTCCGCCAGCAGACGACCCGGACGTGGTAATCACCCGGATGGAGTTTGTTGAGCCGGGGAGACCAACCGTGTTGGCCAAGTGCTCCGCAAAGGGGGAGTTGCTGCAGCCCCACCGGGTGAACCTGGACCTCTCCGACTACACCAACTTGAGCATTGGAGAGCTCGTCTCTGGCTACATTAGCCAGGTGCACAAGAGCCGGGACGCGGAGGTCGCCATGGTAAACCAGATCCAACAAAAATCGGAGGTATCCTTCTGTTGTCTTCTTACTTACCGCATAGTTACCTTTGCCATGCTAGCCCCCAAGTCGACGACTTATGCTTGAATATGTTGTAGACTTAGGTTCCGGCTTACTCAATTGAGCCGGTTGTATGTAGATAGATACATTCAATATGCATTAGCCCCCAAGTGCCAAGTGTCTTTGCTTGGAAAGTGCTTGGGACTTACATAGTAACTGCTCATAACCCGGAAATTTATACAGGCTGTGGGCAAGAAGCTAGAGGCGGACCTCGCGGATCTCAAGAGCCGGCTGAAGATGCAGGAGATGGAGACCCGGAAGGCAAACGCCAAGTTTGTATCCAGCATCGCCACTCAAGAGAAGTTGAAGACCGAGTTTGATGCTGAGAGAAAAGCCTGGGTCGAAGAGAAGGCCGCACTGGTGACCCGGGCGGAACAGGCGGAGAAGGCTCTCGCTGAGAAGACCGCCGAGCTCTCCGGCCTAAAGCGCCAGGTTTCCCAAATGGTGGCCGCCATCTTCGGTAAGTCGCCTCGCCGGCTTTCATCCATGTTAGAATGTTTACATCCCATGACTCATCCTTGTCGCCGGCTTATCTGATTCTGTTAAACAGGTCCCAGAAGTGCCAACCTCAACCAGAGCGTGGTCACCAAGCTAAAGGCCGTGTACACCCTGGTGGAGCAGCTCTACACCGGGTCACAGCGTGCCTTAGCTGTGGTGGCCCTATCCAATGAGGTGCCGACTCACCTGGCAGAAGTCCTGCGCCGGCTCGCCGTTCTGCCTCAGCGGATCCAAGAGTTGCGACGGGCCTCTGCGAGAGCCGGAGCGATCGCAGCGCTGAGCCGGGCCAAGGCATTCCTACCGGAGTTAGACCCGGCGGACATCGCCCTTGGCTATCCAAGTCTGAAGGAGGACGGCTCAGCTTTCGACCAGAAGGACTTCGCAGCGTGCGTGAAGGCTGTACGCCCGGTGGCCACCCTTATCGGGAATGACACGGATCTGACCAAGTACCAGCCGGGTTATGATGCGGAGAATCAGAGGATTCCAACCCCTCGCTATGAAGCCCTCAACCTGATCCCGCCGGCTCGTCAGCACACCTTCGCCCTGGAGATTGACCCGGCCGGGTTAATTGACGAGGAAGCCCAGTTCGAGGCTCTCAGCGGCATCGACTGGAAGTCATCAACCTTCGAGGTCTTGGGATCAACCGGAGGAGAAGATAGGAATGAGCCGGGGACTTCAACTCAGCGGGCATCATAATTTGGCTGGCGGTTTATCAAACAATGTTCCACCTTTTAGACTTGAAGAGTTTTTGTAATAGAGTAGGTGCAACAGCTCATCTCTGTCGTGCCATCGTGCACGTATTGAATGCGAAAGTCCTTTGAAATTGTCTCTTTGATGTTTCTCCGGGTCATAATCATCCCTTTGTTTTTCTCAACCTTAAAAGGTGCCTTTAAGTATCCTGCATAGAAAGACAGATCACGAGTCTCGAGGCGGCTTGCCGCCCTGAGAGTCAGGTGTTTTGGATAGATGACCCGGAATATGAATCAAAAAAGACCGGCCCTCAATTATATCCTTAACACAACCGTAATAACACACTTAGCAGCCTGTCAGCACACTTCCGGTTTAGATAACTCGAGTGGCACGGTTGGTACCTTAACTCCGATTTACTTGCCTTGATGACACCCATGATGTCCAACTAACACTGTAAGTCAAAGTTAAGCCGGCAAAGTGAGACCCGGCCATGCACACCTTGTCATAATCAGAGTAAACTTGTGATAAAGCAGAAGAACTTAGGGGCTTCCGGTTCGAATACGACCAGAGACCCGGCCCAAAGGGGTTAAGCCAAGATTCGGATACGATCATATAGCCCCCAGTGGGTGTGGCGATGCTAATCAAGAGGGTACCGACAGCTATGTTCTCTTTGGTTTGAATACGACCCATGTTAGAACAGGAAGCCCCTAAGTGACTTTTAGAATTGTGTAACGACGCTGATTCGAATACGATCCACGTCGGTTCTCAAAGGGGGTAAACCATGATTCAAATATGACCAAAAGGTAACCTCCCAATGAGCTCGGCACTATGCCAATCAAATGGGTATCGACAGCTATGCTTTCTTTGGTTCGAATACGACCCATGTTTGAACAGGAAGCCCCCAAGTGACTTTACCGCTTACGGCTAGATTCGAATACAATCATAAGCCGGATCCTCCTTTAAGTCATCATGTAAACAACACGTGCATATTTGGAGGAGAAAAAAGGACAGAGGTCCTGCTTTATTGCTTATCATAATATATACATGGCTGAGAGAAATATGTACACCACGAGAGCCGGTGGCTCAAGTGTAATAAGGCCGAAGCTGAGCTATGTTCCACGGCCGACGGGTCTCTTCCTCAGACTTACGTGAATCTTTGTGCTCCCGAATGTCAATGAGGTAATATGACCCGTTGTGCAAGTTCTTGCTGACCACAAAAGGCCCTTCCCAAGGTGGGGATAACTTGTGTGCATCTGTTTGATCCTGGATGAGCCGGAGCACAAGGTCGCCTTCCTGGAAGACCCGGGATTTGACCCGGCGGCTATGATAACGGCGCAGGTCTTGTTGGTAAATCGCTGACCAGGGTGCTGCTACATCACGCTGTTCATCCAACAAGTCAAGAGCATCTTGGCACGCCTGTTCATTATCCGTCTCAACATAAGCCGCCACACGAGGTGAGTCGTGACGGATGTCGCTGGGGAGGACTGCTTCTGCTCCATAAACCATGAAGAAAGGTGTGAAGCCTGTAGACCTGTTAGGAGTAGTGTTAATGCTCCATAAGACGGAGGGCAACTCCTCCACCCAACAACCCGGCGTCCGTTGCAAAGGGACCAAAAGCCGGGGCTTGATGCCCTTCAGAATCTCCTGATTAGCTCTCTCAGCTTGACCATTGGATTGAGGATGAGCCACTGAGGAAACATCAAGTCGGATATGCTCTCGTTGACAAAACTCTTCCCTGGCGCCTTTGGAGAGATTGGTGCCATTGTCAGTTATAATGCTGTGCGGAAAGCCAAAGCGGAAAATCACCTTTTTCATAAATTGAACCGCCGTGGCTGCATCGCACTTGCTAACTGGCTCAGCTTCTACCCACTTTGTGAATTTGTCCACTGCCACCAAGAGGTGGGTCTTCTTATCTTTGGACCTTTTAAAAGGCCCAACCATGTCAAGCCCCCAGACCGCAAAGGGCCAAGTAATTGGGATCATCCTCAGCTCCTGAGCCGGCACATGAGCCCGTCATGAGAACCTCTGGCAACCATCACATTTACTGACCAAGTCCTCTGCATCAGCATGAGCCGTCAACCAATAAAAACCATGACGGAAAGCCTTGGCCACAAGGGACTTTGAGCCGGCATGATGGCCACAATCCCCTTCATGGATCTCACGCAAGATCTCTTGACCTTCCTCAGGGGAGACACAACGCTGAAATGCTCCTGTAACACTATGATGATGCAACTCGCCATCGATAACGATCATTGACTTAGCCCGCCGGGTTATTTGCCTAGCCAGAGTTTCATCCTCAGGCAATTCTCCCCGGGTTATATAAGCCAGATATGGCATTGTCCAGTCTGGTATGACATGAAGAGCCGCCACCAGTCGTGCCTCCGGGTCAGGGATAGCCAAGTCTTCCTCTGTAGGCAACTTAACCGAAGGGTTATACAGGACATCCAGGAAAGTGTTAGGCGGCACCGGTTTTCGCTGAGAGCCCAGCCGGCTTAGAGCATCAGCCGCCTCGTTCTTCCTGCGATCAATGTGCTCCACTTGGTAGCCCTAAAAGTGCCCAGCAATGGCATCAACCTCGCGGCGATAAGCCGCCATGAGAGGATCCTTAGAATCCCACTTGCCTGATACTTGTTGAGCCACCAAGTCTGAGTCACCAAAGCACCTTACCCGGCTTAAGCTCATCTCCTTAGCCATCCGAAGACCGTGGAGCAAGGCCTCGTACTCAGCCGCATTGTTAGTGCAAGGAAACATCAACTGTAGCACATAATGGAACTTGTCACCCTTAGGGGAAGCCAATACAACGCCAGCCCCCGAGCCCTCCAACTGCCTGGACCCATCAAAGTGAATAGTCCAATAAGTGTTATCCGGCTTTTGCTCAGGCACTTGTGACTCTGTCCAATCATTGATGAAATCCACCAAGGCCTGAGATTTAACAGCAGTGCGTGGCACATATCTGAGACCATGAGGTCCAAGTTCTATAGCCCACTTAGCAATTCTCCCTGTGGCCTCTCTGTTTTGAATGATATCACCAAGGGGAGCAGAGCTGACCACAGTAATGGGATGACCCTGAAAATAATGCTTAAGTTTCCGGCTTGCCATGAATACACCATATACCAGCTTCTGCCAATGCGGGTACCGCTGCTTGGACTCAATGAGCACTTCGCTGACATAATAAACCGGCCGCTGAACCGGATGCTCCTTACCCTCCTCCTTACGCTCCACCACAATAGCCACACTGACGGCTCGTGCATTTGCCGCCACATACAGTAGTAAGGGCTCCTTATCAACCGGAGCAGCAAGGACTGGGGGCTCTGCCAGCTACTTCTTCAAATCCTCAAAGGCGGTATTAGCTGCATCATTCCAGACAAAGGTATCAGTTTTCTTCATCAACTGATATAAGGGCATGGCCTTCTCACCCAAACGTCTTATAAACCGGCTTAACGCAGCGATGCGACCCGCCAAACGCTGAACGTCATTTATACACGCCGGCTTAGCCAGGGAGGTGATGGCCTTGATTTTCTCCGGGTTAGCCTCAATGCCTCTGTCAGAAACCAAGAAGCCCAAGAGTTTGCCTGCAGGAACACCAAAGACACACTTGGCCGGGTTAAGCATCATCTTATAGACCCGGAGATTATCAAAGGTTTCCCTTAAATCATCTATCAGGGTTTCCTCTTTGATGGATTTAACCACAATATCGTCCACGTAAGCGTGAACATTGCGCCCAATCTGTTTATGAAGACAGTTCTGTACACAACGCTGGTAAGTCGCCTGTGCACACTTGAGTCCAAAGGGCATAGACACATAGCAGAAGGCTCCAAAGGGAGTGATGAACGCCGTCTTCTCCTGGTCCTTAACTGCCATCTTGATCTGATGATAACCAGAATAAGCATCCAAGAAACTTAAACATGCACAACCTGCCGTAGCATCAATGATTTGATCAATACGGGGGAGGGCAAAAGGATCAGCCGGACACGCCTTGTTCAAGTCCGTGTAGTCCACACACATCCGCCAGGTGCCGTTCTTCTTGAGTACGAGCACCGGGTTAGCCAACCACTCTGGGTGAAAAACTTCAACGATAAACCCGGCTGCCAAGAGCCGGGCTACTTCTTCGCCAATAGCTTTCCGCCTTTCCTCATTAAACCGCCGAAGGAACTGTCTGACCGGCTTAAATTTCGGATCAACATTGAGAGTGTGCTCAGCGAGTTCTCTAGGTACACCTGGCATGTCAGAGGGTTTCCATGCGAAGATGTCCTTATTCTCACGGATGAACTCGATGAGCGCGCTTTCCTATTTTGGATCCAGATTTGCACTGATGCTAAACTGCTGGGATGAGTCACCTGGAACAAAATCGACAAGTTTAGTCTCGTCAGCTGATTTAAATTTCATTGCCGGCTCTTGTTCTGTGGTTGGCTTTTTCAGAGAGGTCATGTCTGTTGGGTCAACATTGTCTTTGTAAAACTTCAACTCCTCTGTAGCACACACAGATTCTGCATAAGCCGCATCACCTTCCTCACACTCCAGAGCCACTTTCCGGCTGCCGTGAACCGTAATAGTCCCATTGTGACCCAGCATCTTGAGCTGTAAGTACACATAACACGGTCGTGCCATGAACTTGGCGTAAGCCGGTTGCCCAAATATAGCATGATATGGACTTCTTATCTTGACCACCTCAAAGGTTAATTTCTCCACCCTGTAGTTGTTCTCATCCCCAAAAGCCACTTCCAAGTCGATCTTGCCGACTGGATACGCCGACTTACCAGGTACCACACCATGGAAGATAGTGTTTGACTGGCTGAGGTTCTTATCAACCAACCCCATACGGCGAAAATTCTCATAATAGAGGATGTTGATGCTGCTGCCTCCATCCATGAGCACCTTTGTGAACTTATATCCTCCCACCTGAGGAGCCACCACTAAGGCCAAGTGGCCCGGGTTATCCACCCGGGGAGGGTGATCCTCCCTACTCCACACTATAGGCTGCTCAGACCACCGCAAGTAGCGTGGGACCGCCGGCTCAACAGCATTCACAGCCCTCTTGTGAAGCTTCTGATCTCGCTTGCACAGACTAGTGGTAAACACATGATACTGTCCACCGCTAAGCTGCTTTGGATTGGTCTGATAACCCCCCTGCTGCTGTTGATGACCCTAGCCAGACTGCTGATTAAAGCCCCCTTGACCGTTCTGAGGACCGGAATTTGAGCCGCCGCCCGGGCCATGAAAGCCGCCAGCACCTGAACCGCCGCCCGGGCCATTGTAATTCTTAAAGGCCTTCATGATCGCGCAATCCTTCCACAAATGAGTCGCGGGCTTCTCTCTAGAGCCATGCCTCGGACAAGGTTCATTCAACAGCTGTTCCAGCGTTGGACCTGACCCGCTGCCTCGGGGAGGGGGCCTCCCCTTGCGTCGCTGGTTATTACCTTGGGAGTTGGCGTTGGCTACAAACTCTAGGCTGCCATCGGCCTTGCGCTTGCCTCCTCCTTGGTTCCCCGGGTTAAACTGAGGACCCTTGCCATTGCCGTTCTTCTTTCCCTTCCCTGTCCTTTCATCATCTGAAGGGGGATCCTTGGTACCATCGGAATCGGCGTACTTGACAAGAGCCACCATTAGTGTACCCATATCGGTGCAGTCGCGTTTAAGCCGCCCGAGTTTCATCTTTAGGGGTACAAAGCGACAGTTCTGTTCCAACATTAAGACTGCAGAGCCGGCATCCATCTTATCCGATGAATGTATGATCTCCTTGACCCAGCGAACCCAATGGGTCGTGGATTCACCCTCCTGCTGCTTACAGTTAGTCAAATCCACAATTGACATGGACTGCCTATAGGTATCTTTGAAGTTTTGGATGAACCGGGCTTTCAGCTCAGCTCAAGACCCAATGGAATTCGGTGGTAGCCCTTTCAACCACGTGCGGGCAGTTCCATCTAACATCATAGTGAAATACTTGGCCATGGCCGCCTCACTGACCTCCAGCAATTCCATAGCCATCTCATAACTCTCAATCCAGGCTGCAGGCTGTAAGTCGGCTGTGTAGTTAGGCACCTTCCTAGGGCCTTTGAAGTCCTTAGGTAGACGTTCATTACGGATAGCTGGCACCAAACAAGGGACACCCCCGGTCCTGGTAGGGATACCCACATCAACGGAAGTCGTCGGATAAGCCGGGGGGGGTCTGGTAAGCCGTCAATTGAGGTACTTGCTCCGCCTCTTGCCGCGCTTGGTCTGCTGCGTAAAAGGCTCCATTATGAGCCGGGCCATGGCCAGGGGGCGGGTCATGGCGTCGGACATTACTTGAGCCGGTTGCTGAGACCATGTGCCGGCTGTAGCTCGGGCTCTGACCTAGACGAGGGGTCGAGTGGATCCTGTCCCGGCTGTAGGAGTACGCCTCTTGCTGCGCCAGTGCTGTCTGAAGGAGTTCCCTGACCCGGCGGGTCTCAATAGCCGTCGGAGAGTCGCCGTCAACGGGGAGGGCCGCCAGCCGTGCTGCCGCAGCTACCATGTTCTCCAGCGGGTTATTATAATGACCCGGGGGTATTGGCACATACTGAGGCGGGGCAGGGGGCACCTGGGGAGGCCCCATCACTCGCGGCTGAATAAGGGGTCCAGACCCGAGCGCTATGACCCCTGGCGGGTTACTAGACCCTGCACCTGGCGTGTTGAAGAGGTTGCGTGGATCGTAAACCGGTGGGAGTCGAGACTGGGCCTTTTGATGCCTCCTTCTCATGACCTCATTGGCCGCGTTCTGATCCATCGTGAGTTGGAAGGACTGCGCCTGAATCAACTGAGTCTGGGCATCGAGAGCCGCCCGCTCCGCAGCCAGCCTGATCCCTTCCGCTGCAAGATCCTCTTTAGCTTTTATCAGATCCAATTTTAACTGTGCCACCTCCGCATCATGCTGAGCTTGATCCGCCGGGTCAACCGTGGCGGTTAACAGGGCCGTCATCTTGTCCGTGAGATCCATTAGCACCTGAGCCGGAGAAGGCACCGGGTTTCCCGATCCAGCAGCGGGGTTCTGAACAGGCTGCGCACCAGCCATAAAAACTCCAACCTGACTTGGCGGCTCAAAAAGGTCCGGAATACTGTCGCCATCGGAACAACCCATGAGCCTGCCATCTTGAAGTTGGTACAACGAGTTTGACTCACCAGTGGCCGACTCGCCGTCAGAGCCGTGTTCATCCTTTTTCTTCCGGAGCACACATATGCATCGCATACCACATCTCGCATATCATACATGTTTTGCATCATGTTGCTTGTGCATTTCCCGTGATTGATTGTGGTTCCATTGCTTGTGTTCTTGCTGTGGATAGAGCCGGGAGACGAGTTCGTGAACGAGGAACCTGTTGAGTACGCTTACGAGGATCAAGCTTTCGACAACTCTGAGAACCTTGCAGGCAAGATGACCATACCCTCGAAATCACTTCTATCTTTGCTTTGCTAGTTGTCGCTCTATTGCTATGTTGCGTTACCTACCACTTGCTATATCATGCCTCCCATGTTGCCATGTCAAGCCTCTAACCATCCTTTCCTAGCAAACCGTTGATTGGCTAAGTTACTGCTTTGCTCAACCCCTCTTATAGCGTTGCTAGTTGCAGGTGAAGTTGAAGTTGGTTCCATGTTGGAACATGGATATGTTGGTATATCACAATATCTCTTATTTAATTAATGCATCTATATATTTGGTAAAGGGTGGAAGGCTCGGCCTTATGCCTGGTGTTTTGTTCCACTCTTGCCGCCCTAGTTTCCATCATACCGAGATTATGTTCCTTGAGTTTGCGTTCCTTACGCGGTTGGGTGATTTATGTGACCCCCTTGACAGTTCGCCTTGAATAAAACTCCTCCAGCAAGGCCCAACCTTTGTTTTACCATTTACCACCTAAGCCTTTTCCCTTGGGTTTTCGCGAGCCCGAGGGTCATCTTTATTTTAACCCCCTCGGGCCAGTGCTCCTTCGAGTGTTGGTCCAAACCGAGTAGACTGCGGGGCCACCTCGAGGAAACTTGAGGTCTGGTTTTACTCGTAGGATGTGTCGTGGAATTGTCACGGCAGATGTCCTCGAGCTAGGACTTAGTCATGGAGCCATCGCAGCTAGGAAGCTTGAAGGGGTTATGCGGGACAAGGAACACGAGGGTTTATATTGGTTCGGCCCCTTACGGTGAAGGTAAAAGCCTACGTCCAGTTTGAGGTGATATTGATTAGGGTTACGATCACCAGGGAGCTAAACAGCTATGCCCGGCTCTCGATGAGATTGTTGTCGCCCTCAAACCGCTGCCGGGTCGCCCCTTTATATAGGGAGGCTGATGCCCAGCAGCCCTTAGAGTCCCGGCCGGCTCATAAGAGTGTCCGGCTCGGACTCTCAACTATACTTGCCTTACACTACAAGTTCTACCATAATAATGATTGTAACTACGGGCCTTAAGCCATATCCGGGTCTCAGCCCATCTCTGGCCCATCGTCTTCAAACTTAACTCCGGGCTTCTGGCAATGACCATACGAGTAACCCGGCCCCTCCTGGCGGGTGACTCTAAGGTCTATATCCTCAATAGGATGTCTCATCCGTTGTGCCCTGAGAACGAGATATGTGCAGCTCCTATCGGGATTTGTCGGCACATCGGGCGGCTTTGCTGGTCTTGTTTTACCATTGTCGAAATGTCTTGTAAACCTGGATTCCGAGACTGATCGGGTCTTTCCGGGAAAAGGTTTATCCTTCGTTGACCGTGAGAGATTATAATGGGCTAAGTTGGGACACCCCTGCAGGGTATTATCTTTCAAAAGCCGTGCCCGCGGTTATGAGGCAGATGGGAATTTGTTAATGTCTGGTTGTAGAGAACTTGTCACTCGACTTAATTAAAATACATCAACCGTGTGTGTAGCCGTGATGGTCTCTTCTCGGCGGAGTCCGGGAAGTGAACACGGTTTGAGTTATGCATGAACGTAAGTAGTTTCAGGATCACTTGTTGATCATTTCTAGCTTCACGACCGTGGCGCTGCTTCTCTTCTCGCTCTCACTTGCGTGTGTTAGCCACCATATATGCTTAGTGCCTGCTGCAGCTCCACCTCATTACACCATCCTTTCCTATAAGCTTAAATAGTCTTGATCTCGCGGGTGTGAGATTGATGAGTCCTCGTGACTCACAGATTCTACCAATACAGTTGCAGGTGCCGACGATGCCAGTGCAGATGACGCAACCGAGCTCAAGTGGGAGTTCGACGAGGAACGTGGTCGTTACTATGTTTCTTTTCCTGATGATCAATAGTGGAGCCCAGTTGGGACGATCGGGGATCTAGCATTTGGGGGTATCTTATTTTCATTTGGATTTGACCGTAGACGGTCTATGTGTGGATTTTGGATGATGTATGAATTATATTTATGTATTGTGTGAAGTGGCGATTGTAAGCCAACTCTCGTTATCCCATTCTTGTTCATTACATGGGATTGTGTGAAGATGACCCTTCTTGCGACAAAACCACAATGCGGTTATGCCTCTAAGTCGTGCCTCGACACGTGGGAGATATAGCCGCATCGTGGGTGTTACAAGTTGGTAATCAGAGCCATCCCCGACTTAGGAGCCCCCTGCTTGATCGAATCGCTGGCGTTGTTGAGTCTAGAACAAAAATGTTTTGAGTCTTAGGATTATATATATCGGAGAGTAGGATTCTTTTTACTCCTCTGTCCCTTCGTCGCTCTGGTGAGGTCTCCTGACGTAGAAGTTTTGACTCTTCTCTCCTCAAATTTCACTAAAATATTTTTTAGGATCACGCGGGTATCTTAGAATCGTTCCGATGGTTTTGTGATGAGAACATTGTTCTTGGTGCCTCCTGACAATTAGGGGTTGTGGCAGTGTCCCGGGGAGTTGAGCTCCGAGGTGTTGTCGTCACAATTTTATCGTTGCAGTTCTGGAATACCTGAGTTTCGCCGACATCGAAAATCTCTTTTATGCAGTTGTTGGTGAGATCACCTCGACGCCACCCAGTACTGGGGCGGGAGTTCGGGAGTATTGCCATAACTCGTATAACGGATGCTTTTCGAAGGTTGAGGTACATGATTTCCGAAGGTTTCTTGGTTATGTGTTGACGGATGGATACAGCTGGATCTAGGGTTTGCTAGTTTGGGTGATATATTTTGTGTCCCCTGTATCCCCAACACCAGATTGCATAACCAGAAAGTTTCGGGAGTTTATAGGTGGGATTCATGTAGCTCTTAGCATTTTTTCCCGCAGATATTTGGTTTGTGATTGGGTAATCCTTACCACTTATTTGTTCCACTCGTACCTTTTTATTTTATTCATCAATCTCTTATCAAGTGGCTTCTCACCTTAATGGAAGTGTGATGATTTACTATGGAATTCATTCGTTCATCCTCGTTCGAATGTTTATTGTGAAGACTATATGTTGCAATTTCTATCCGTTGATTCAGTTTGCCTATCTGTCTATCAAGATGCTAACGGATGTCACCCTCTTCAGGATGGCTCCGCCAACGCGTCAGAATCCAGAACGCAATGAAGGGAGTTAGGCGAACCCTCCGCCACCACCTCCGCCTCCGGAGGCATGGCAAGCTATCATGGCAGCCACCAACGCCAATGCTCAGATGATTCTGCAACTCTTGCAATAACGCACCCAAGGGCAAGGCAATCAAGGAAATCAAGGCCAAGGCAACAATCAGCCTCACTTCGCTACCCTGAACTAGTTTCTTGCAAATCAGCCCAAGTCTTTCAGCTACTGTGCCGAGGCCACAGATGCCGATGATTGGCTCGTGGACATCAAAGAGCATTTTGAATGTAGCAATGTCAGGCCTGAGGACTTTGTCAAGTTCGCTTCTTTTCAACTCAAGGATCAAGCTGCCGAGTGGTATCAACAATACAAAGATTCCAGAGGAGGTCATGTGATTACCTGGGATGATTTCCGTCGAGACTTCAAAGCTCACCACATTCCACAAAGTGTTGTTGAGAGTAAGCGTGAGGAGTTCCGCAATCTCAAGCAAGGCAGCATGTCCGTGTATCAATACAATACTCAGTTTCAGAAACTCGCTCGCTTCGCTAAGCAAGACGTTCCTGATGAAAAGAGTATGATCTATCAATTCAGAAGTGGCCTCCGAGAAGATCTGCAATTACCTCTCGTGCTTTTTGACCCGACCAAGTATGATGATTTCTACAATATGGCACTGAAACAAGAGGCCGCTCAGCTCAAGTGTGAGGCTTCTAAGATGAGAGTCAGGGACGCAGTTCAGTCTTCTTCTTCCTCACCAGTGGCTGCTAAGCAACAGAAGTTCTGGTTGCCTCCTCCTCCTCCGTTTCGTCAGCCTTACCAGCAGAAGAACAAAGGTGGCCATGGATCTTCCCACTCTTCCAACTCTGGCTATCAGAACAAGTCTCATAATCAAGCTCCAAAGTCGAATGCTCCTTATCATCGTCCACTCTCAGAGGTTACTTGCAACAAGTGTCAGCAGAAAGGTCACTATGCTAACAAGTGCTTCAATCAAAGGCGCCTTCCGCCTCCTCCTCCTGTGAGATCTTCCAGCAATGCAATGGTCAAGCATAATCCCAAGTCTGCTAAGGTCAACATGATGAATGCAGCTCAAGCAGAGGAATCTACTGATGTGATAATGGGTAATCTCTCAGTTAATGATATTCCTGCAAAAGTCTTATTTGATACTGGTGCGTCGCATTCTTTCATGTCATACCCATTTGCATCGAAGCACAATGTGGACACAGAGATTTTATCCAAAGTTATGCAAGTTGTTTCTCCGGAAAGCTTATGACTTCTAGTTTGGTTGCTCCCGATGTTTCTATCAAGATGGGAAACTATAAATTTCTGTCTTCTCCAATTGTTCTTGGTGACTCGGATATTGATCTAATTCTCGAGATGGACTGGCTTTCTAAGCACAAGGCTCAACTTGATTGTGCTGCCAGGGAAATTCAATTGACACACTCTTCTGAGGATGTTATCATCTATGCCGCTCGTGATTAAACCATTCGGTGGTTTTCTCTCAATGAGAAGGGCGAATTGAATGCTATTTCACAGATTCCAGTCGTTTGTGAGTATCAAAATGTCTTTCCAGAAGAGCTTCCGGGTATGCCTCCTCACCGGCCAGTTGAGTTCGTTATCGATCTTGAGCCTGGCACGGAACCCTTTTGCAAGCGTCCATACAAGCTTGGACCTAAGGAGCTGAAGGAATTGAAGAAACAGCTCGATGAACAAGAGCGTCTGGGTTTGATCAGACCGAGTTAATCTCCGTGGGGTTGTGGTGTTCTTTTTGTCCAGAAGAAGGATGGCACGGACCGACTATGTGTCGACTACCGTCCATTGAACAAGAAGACAATCAAGAACAAGTATCCACTTCCAAACATCAATGAGCTATTCGAGCAACTCAAAGGTGCTAAAGTATTCTCCAAGCTTGACCTTCGTATGGGTTATCATCAGATTCGCATTCGTGAAGAGGATATTCCCAAGACAGCATTCAGAACAAGTTTTGGTTCTTATGAATATACTGTCATGTCTTTCGGCCTTGTCAATGCTCCTCCAACATTCTCTCGGATGATGAATTTCATCTTCAACCCCTATACCAATGAGTTCGTCCTGGTGTATCTCGATGATATCTTGGTCTTCTCCAAGAATAAGAAGGATCATGCCAAACATTTGCGATTGGTGCTCGACAAGCTCAGAGAGTATCAATTTTATGCGAAGTTTTCCAAATGTGAGTTTTGGCTCGATGAAGTTCTTTACCTTGGTCATATCATCTCTGCCAAGGGCATCGCTGTTAATCCTGAGAAGGTGTCCGCAATTGTGAATTGGGAACCTCCTCAGAATGTCAAGCAGCTTCGCAGTTTTCTTGGTCTTGCAAGCTATTGCCGAAGATTCGTTGAGAATTTCTCTAAGATTGCAAAGCTTCTTTCTAACCTCCTCCAGAAGCATGTGAAGTATGTCTGGTCTCCTGAGTGTGACGTTGCTTTCAACACTCTCAAAGAGAAACTTGTCACAGCTCCTGTCTTGACTCCTCCTGACGAATCCAAGCCATTCGAAGTTTTCTGTGATGCTTCTCTTCAAGGTCTCGGTGCTGTGTTAATGCAAGAGAAGAAAGTTGTGGCCTATACCTCTCGTCGGTTGAAGCCCAACGAAAAGAACTACCCCACTCACGATCTTGAGTTGGCGGCAGTTGTCCATGCATTAATAACATGGAGACATCTCTTGTTGGGAAGAAAAGTGGACATATTCACCGATCACAAGAGTCTCAAGTACATCTTCACTCAGCCCAACCTCAACCTCAGGCAAACTCGATGGGTCAAAATGATTCAAGAGTAAAATCCGAGTATTGAATATACTCCACGCAAAGCCAATGTCATTGCAGATGCTTTGAGCAGGAAGGCTTATTGCAACAGCTTAATTCTCAAGCCATTCCAACCGGATCTTTGTGAAGCTTTCCGCAAGCTGAATCTCCAAGTTGTTCCTCAAGGCTTTCTTGCCAACCTCATAGTCTCTCCTACTTTGGAAGATCAAATTCGTGAGGCGCAACTCCTGGATACCATGGTGAAGAAGGTGAAACGTGGTATCGATAAGGGTCTTTCCAAATACAAGTGCTATCGCATTGATGACAGAGACACTTTATTCTTCAAGGACCGGATTGTGGTTCCTAAAGGTGATCTAAGGAAAGTCATTATGAACGAGGCGCACAATTCTCTTCTTTCCATTGATCCTGGAAGTACGAAGATGTACCATGACCTCAAGCAGTCGTATTGGTGGACTCGAATGAAGCGAGAAATCGCGCAATTCGTGAATGAATGTGATGTCTGTCGAAGAGTGAAAGCAGAACACCAACGACCAGCTTGTCTCCTCCAACCTCTTGCTATCCTAGAATGGAAGTTTGATCATATCGAAATGGATTTCGTGACTGGTTTTCCCAAGTCCAAGCGCGGAAATGATGCTATCTTCGTTGTCATCGAAAAGCTTACTAAAGTGGCTCATTTCCTTCCAACCAAAGAATCGATCACAACAGCTCAGTTGGCAGAGCTATACACCTCCAGTATTGTCTCCTTGCACGGCATTCCACAATTGATTTCTTCAGATCGTGGAAGCATCTTCACTTCTAAGTTCTGGGACTCCTTCCAGAAGGCCATGGGCACCAACATTCGCTTCAGCACAGTTTTCCATCCTCAAACTAGTGGCCAAGTCGAGCGAGTAAATCAAATTCTTGAAGATATGCTCAGGGCTTGTGTCATTTTCTTTGGCATGAAATGGGAAGATTGTCTTCCATATGCCGAATTCTCCTACAACAACAGCTTCCAAGCGAGTTCGGGCAAGGCCCCATTCGAGATTCTCTATGGCAGAAAGTGCCGTACTCCTCTCAATTGGTCAGAGACTGGTGAACGCCAACTTCTTGGCAATGACTTAATCACAGAGGCTGAAGAAATGTGTAAAGTCATCCGTGAAAATCTCAAAGCCGCGCAATCGCGCCAGAAGAGTTACTATGATAGTAAGCACCGTGATGTGGCTTTCGAGATCGGAGACCATGTCTACCTCCGCGTCTCTCCAATGAAAGGCGCTCGTCACTTCGGTATCAAAGGGAAGCTTGCCCCTAGATATGTGGGTCCTTTCAAGATCATTGGTAAAAAAGGCGACCTCGCCTATCAACTTGAGCTCCCCTCCAACTTCGCGAATGTGCACGATGTGTTCCACGTGTCACAGCTTCGCAAGTGCTTCAAGACGCCTGAGCGCACCATCAACTTCGAAGGGATTGACCTCCAAGAAGATCTGTCTTATCATGAGCACCCCGTTGCTATTCTTGAAGAAACTGAGCGCAAGACTCGCAACAAGTCAATCAAATTACTAAAAGTGAAGTGGTCGCACCATTCCGACCGACAAGCCACCTGGGAACGCGAGGACCACCTCCGTTCCGAATATCCGGAGTTCTTTCAGTCCTAGATCTCGGGACGAGATCCTCTCGTAGTGGTGGAGTGTTGTAACACCCCGGATGTAATTTTCCATATTTGTAACTCCAACTCTTGCCTTTTTCGGCTATGTGTTATGATATTCCCTTCGTGGTCGGGTTTTGTCTTTCGTTTTGCATTTTGTTCATGTCATGCATCTCATATCATGTCATCATGCACATCTCTTTTGCATACGTGTCCGTCTCATGCATCCGAGCATTTCCCCGTTGTCCGTTTTGCAATCCGACACTCCCACCTCCTCCGGCGCACCCCCTCTTGTTTCTTTTCGTGAGCGGGTGTTAAGCGTTCTCGGGATGGACCGAGGTTTGTCAAGTGGCCTTGGTATACCACCGGTAGACCACCTGTCAAGTTTCGTGCCATTTGGAGGTCGTTTGATACTCCAACGGTTAACCGGGTAACCACAAAGTCTTTTTGTGTGTTGCAGAAAACCCCCCCTCCAAACAGCCCAAAACCCGTCTAAGTCACTTCCATGCTCTAGGTCGTTCGATAACGATCGTGTGGGCGAAAACCGTGCTCCATTTGGAGTCTCCTAGCTCCCTATACTTATAAAACACCTCCCCCTCCGAAATCTCGGGCAAAAACCACCCTAACCCTAGTTCATTTCCCCTCCGCGCCGCCGGACGCTTCTTCCGCAGCCACCGGACACGTCTGCCACCGCCCCTCGCCCAATCGCCGCCTGCCACGTGGCAACCCGCCGTCGCCCGTACACCGCGGCCCGCCGAGGC
>NC_057814.1:158130660-158347718 GCF_018294505.1 Triticum aestivum
TATGACATGCCAATGCATAGGAAGAGAGTTAGACTTCGTCATTGCTTGATATATGTTACTTTGTGCTCACTACTAAATCACAAATCATTGTTAATTAAAATTGGCTTTGATATACCTTGGGATCCCGGTGGATCCATTACTTGAGCACTATATGCCTAGCTTAATGGCTTTAAAGACAGTGCTGCTAGGGAGACAACCCGGAAGTTTTAGAGAGTCATTTATTTCTGTTGAGTGCTTTTATATAGTTTAAAAACAAAATAAATAAAGAGGGGAACCTAAAACTTTTCAAAAAAGGAAAGTGAAAGTGAGAAAGACGAGCATTGTTAAAGTGGGAGCTAGCCTTGAACTTTGTTCATGCTCACGGAAACTTTGTGAATCTTGATTACAGAAAATTTTCAACAAAAATAATTATCCCCTTGTACAATTCCATTTTATTATAAAAATAATGTGCCAAGGTTTGCCTTCAGGATGTTTACATTGCTTGTTGGTTTGTGCGGTGCAGAAACAGAAACTTTGGCTGTTGTGCGCGATTTTACATTTTTTTTTACTGGAACGTCAAACGGTTCTGAAACTTTTTGCACTGTATTTCTATACAAATTGTTTATTTTTCCTAATTTTGGCAGAATTTTTGGAGTACCAGAGGTACGGTGAATGTTCAGATTACTACAGACTGTCCTGTTTAAGACAACTTCTGTTTTTGATGCATAGTTTGCTTGTTTTAATGAAACTGTCGATTTCTATCAGTGGATTAAGCCATGGAAAAGTTATATTACAGTAGCTGCAATGAAAAAACAAAATATGAATGGGTTTGCAACAGTACTTAGAGTAGTGATTTGCTTTATTATACTAACGGATCTTACCGAGCTTTCTGTTGAGTTTTGTGTGGATGAAGTGTTCGAAGATCGAGGAGGTCTCGATGTGAGGAGAAGGAGGAGAGGCAGGAGCTCAAGCTTGGGGATTCCCAAGGCACCCCAAGTAAATTTTCAAGGAGACTCAAGCGTCTAAGCTTGGGGATGCCCCGGAAGGCATCCCATCTTTCTTCAACAAGTATCGGTATGTTTTCGGATTCGTTTCGTTCATGCGATATGTGCAAATCTTGGAGCGTCTTTTGCATTTAGTTTTCAATTTTATTTTATACACCATGCTGGTATGATATAGTCCTTGGTTGATTTATAGAATGCTCATTGCACTTCACTTATATCTTTTGAGTATGGCTTTATAGAATGCTTCATGTGCTTCACTTATATCATTTGAAGTTTGGATTGCCTGTTTCTCTTCACATAGAAAACCGCCATTTGTAGAATGCTCTTTTGCTTCACTTATACTTGTTAGAGCATTGGCATATCTTTTGTAGAAAAAATTAAACTCTCTTGCTTCACTTATATCTATTTAGAGAGTTGACAGGAACTGGTCATTCACATGGTTAGTCATAAAATCCTACATAAAACTTGTAGATCACTGAATATGATATGTTTGATTTCTTGCAATAGTTTTACGATATAAAGATGGTGATATTAGAGTCATGCTAGTGGGTAGTTGTGGATTGTAGAAATACTTGTGTTGAAGTTTGTGATTTCCGTAGCATGCACGTATGGTGAACTGTTATGTAACGAAGTTGTAGCATGAGGTATTTATTGTTTGTCTTCCTTATGAGTGGCGGCCGGGGACGAGCGATGGTCTTTTCCTACCAATCTATCCCCCTAGGAGCATGCGCGTAGTACTTTGTTTCACTGACTAATAGATTTTTGCAATAAGTATGTGAGTTCTTTGTGACTAATGTTGAGTCCATGGATTATACGCACTCTCACTCTTCCATCATTGCTAGCCTCTTTGGTACTGTGCATTGCCCTTTCTCACCTCGAGAGTTGGTGCAAACATAGCCGGTGCATCCAAACCCCATGATATGATACGCTCTGTCACACATAAGCCTCCTTATATGTTCCTCAAAACAGCCACCATACCTACCTATCATGGCATTTCCATAGCCATTCCGAGATATATTGCCATGCAACTTCCATCATCATCATATACATGACTTGAGCATTCATTGTCATATTGCTTTGCATGATAATAAGACAGCTAGCATGGTGTTTTCATGGCTTGTCCATTTTTTGATGTCATTGCTACGCTAGATCATTGCACATCCCGGTACACCGCTGGAGGCATTCATATAGAGTCATATCTTTGTTCTAGTATCGAGTTGTAATATTGAGTTGTAAGTAAATAAAAGTGTGATGATCATCATTATTAGAGCATTGCCCCAAGAATAAAAAAAAGAGGCAAAAGAAGCCTAAATAAAAAAGGGGGCCAAAGAAGCCCGCAAAAAAAGAGAAAAAAAAGGGGGGCAATGTTACTATCCTTTTACCACACTTGTGCTTCAGATTAGCACCATGTTCTTCATATAGAGAGTCTCTTGAGTTATCACTTTCATATACTAGTGGTAATTTTCATTATACAACTTGGCTTGTATATTCCGATGATGGGTTTCCTCATATGCCCAAGGTTTTCATGAGCAAGAAAATTGGATGCACACCCACTTAGTTTCAGTTTGAGCTTTCATACACTTATAGCTCTAGTGCATCCGTTGCATGGCAATCCCTACTCCTCGCATTGACATCAATTGATGGGCATCTCCATAGCCCGTTGATTAGCCGCGTCGATGTGAGACTTTCTCCCTTTTTTGTCTTCTCCACACAACCTCCATCATCATATTCTATTCCACCTACAGTGCTATATCAATGGCTCACACTCATGTATTGCGTGAAAGTTGAAAAGGTTTGAGAATATCAAAAGTATGAAACAATTGCTTGGCTTGTCATCGGGATTGTGCATGATCTGAATATTTTGTGTGGTGAAGATGGAGCATAGCCAGACCATATGATTTTGCAGGGATAACTTTCTTTGGCCACGTTATTTTGAAAAGACATGATTGCTTAATGTCAAATGATAGACTATTGCTTTGAATCACTCGTGTCTTAATATTCATGCCATGATTAGCTTACATGATCAAGATTATGCTAGGTAGCATTCCACATCAAAAATTATCTTTTTTATCATTTACCTACTCGAGGACGAGCAGGAATTAAGCTTGGGGATGTTGATACGTCTCCGTCGTATCTATAATTTTTTATTGTTCCATGCTAATATTCTACAACCTTTACATACTTTTGGCAACTTTTTATGCTATTTTTTGGGACTAACATATTGATCCAGTGCCCAGTGCGGCAGTGCCAGTTCCTGTTTGTTGCATGTCTTTTGTTTCACAGAAAATCCATATCAAACGGAGTCCAAACGGGATAAAAACTGAAGGAGATTTTTTTGAAATATATGTGATTTTTGGGAAGAAGAATCAATGCGATACGATGCCCGAGGGGGCCACGAGGCAGGGGGCGAGCCCTGGGCCCTCGTGGCCACCCCGTAGGGCGGTTGGAGCCCTTCTTTCGCCGCAAGAAAGCTAATATCCGTATAGAGATCGTGTCCAAAACTCAGCCCAATCGGAGTTACGGATCTCCGGTTATAAAAGAAACGGTGAAAGGGCAGAATCTGGAACGCAGAAACAGAGAGAGACAGAGAGACAGATCCAATCTCGGAGGGGCTCTCGCCCCTTCGATGCCATGGAGACCATGGACCAGAGGGGAAACCCTTCTTCCATCTAGGTAGAAGGTCAAGGAAGAAGAAGAAGGAGGGGGGTTCTCTCCCCCTCGCTTCCGGTGGCACCAGAGTGCCGCCGGGGCCATCATCGTCACCGCAATCTACACCAACAACTTCACCGCCCTCATCACCAACTCTTCCCCCCTCTATGCAGCGGTGTAACCCCTCTTTTACCCGCTGTAATCTCTACTTAAACATGGTGCTCAACGCGATATATTATTTCCCAATGATGTATGGCTATCTGATGTCTACTACATAACCTTCTTCTTGTAGACGTTGTTGGGCCTCCAAGTGCAGAGGTTTGTAGGACAGTAGCAAATTTCCCTCAAGTGGGTGACCTAAGGTTTATCAATCCGTGGGAGGCGTAGGATGAAGATGGTCTCTCTCAAGCAACCCTGCAACCAAATAACAAAGAGTCTCTTGTGTCCCCAACACACCCAATACAATGGTAAATTGTATAGGTGCACTAGTTCGGCGAAGAGATGGTGATACAAGTGCAATATGGATGGTACATATAGGTTTTGTAATCTGAAAATATAAAAACAACAAGGTAACTAATGATAAAGTTGAGCATAAACGGTATTGCAATGCTAGGAAATAAGGCCTAGGGTTCATACTTTCACTAGTGCAAGTTCTCTCAACAATAATAACATAATTGGATCATATAACTATCCCTCAACATGCAACAAAGAGTCACTCCAAAGTCACTAATAGCGAAGAACAAACAAAGAGATTATGGTAGGGTACTAAACCACCTCAAAGTTATCCTATCTGATCGATCTATTCAAGAGTCTGTAGTAAAATAACACGAAGCTATTCTTTCCGTTCGATCTATCCTCGAGTTCGTACTAGAATAACACCTTAAGACACATATCAACCAAAACCCTAATGTCACCTAGATACTCCAATGTCACCTCAAGTATCCGTGGGTATTATTATACGATATGCATCACGCAATCTCAGATTCATCTATTCAACCAACACAAAGAACTTCAAAGAGTGCCCCAAAGTTTCTACCGGAGAGTCAAGACGAAAACGTGTGCCAACCCCTATGCATAAGTTCATGAGCGGAACCCGCAAGTTGATCACCAAAACATACATCACGTGGATCATGTGATATCCCATTGTCACCACAGCTAAGCACATGCAAGACATACATCAAGTGTTCTCAAATCCTTAAAGACTCAATCCGATAAGATACCTTCAAAGGGAAAACTCAATCCATTACAAGAGAGTAGAGGGGGAGAAACATCATAAGATCCAACTATAATAGCAAAGCTCGCGATACATCAAGATCGTATCACCTCAAGAACACGAGAGAGAGAGATCAAACACATAGCTACTAGTACATACCCTCAGCCCCAAGGGTGAACTACTCCCTCCTCGTCATGGAGAGCGTCGGGATGATGAAGATGGCCATCGGTGAGGGTTCCCCCCTCCGGCAGGGTGCCGGAACAGGGTCCCGATTGGTTTTTGGTGGCTACAGAGGCTTGCGGCGGCAGAACTCCCGATCTATTCTGTTCCCCTATGTTTTTAGGGTATATGGACATATATAGGCGAAAGAAGTCGGTCAGGGGAGCCACGAGGGGCCCACGAGCGTGGGGGCGTGCCCAGGGGGAAGGCGCGCCTCCCTGCCTCGTGGCCACCTCGTTGCTTCCCTGACGTACACTTCAAGTCTCCTGAATTGCTTCCGTTCCAAAAATAACTCTCCCGAAGGTTTCATTCCGTTTGGACTCCGTTTGATATTCCTTTTCTTCGAAACACTGAAATAGGCAAGAAAACAGCAATTTGGGCTGGGCCTCCGGTTAATAGGTTAGTCCCAAAAATAATATAAAAGTGTATAAATAAGCCCATTAAACATCCAAAACAGAATATAAAATAGCATGGAACAATCAAAAATTATAGATACGTTGGAGACGTATCACTATCCTATGATGTTTGAGTAGATCCGTTTTGTCCTTTGGGTTAATTGATGACCGTGATTGGTTTGAGTTGCATGTTTTAATATTGGTGCTGTCCTATGGTGCTCTTCGTGTCGCACAAGTGTGAGGGATTCCCGCTGTAGGGTTTGCAATATGTTCATGATTTGCTTATGGTGGGTGGCGTGAGTGACAGAAGCACATACCCGAGTAAGTAGGTTGTTTGCGTATGGGATAAAGGGGACTTGATGCTTTAATGCTATGGTTGGGTTTTACCTTAATGATCTTTAGTAGTTGCGGATGCTTGCTAGAGTTCCAATCATAAGTGCATATGATCCAAGAAGAGAAAGTATGTTAGCTTATGCCTCTCCCTCAAGTAAAATTGCAATAATGATTACCGGTCTAGTTATCGATTGCCTAGGGACAAATAACTTTCTTGTTGCCTAAAACTCTCTACTAAAACTAACTTAGTTGTGTCTTCTTCTAAATAGCCCCTACTTTTACTTACACGCTCTTTATTATCTTGCAAACTTATCCAAAAACACCTACAAAGTACTTCTAGTTCCATACTTGTTCTAGGTAAAGCGAACGTCAAGCGTGCGTAGAGTTGTATCGGTGGTCCATAGAACTTGAGGGAATATTTGTTCTACCTTTAGCTCCTCGTTGGGTTCGACACTCTTACTTATCGAAAGAGGCTACAATTGATCCCCTATACTTGTGGGTTATCACAATATAAAGTGACGATCTTTTGCATTAAGATTTCGTGCATCCAACTATAAAAGCACATGACAACCTCTGATTCCCTTTGCGAAGGGCCTATCTTTTATTTTTTGTCTTATGCATTATACAAGAGTCATGGTGGTCTTCACCTTCCCTTTTTACATTTTATCCTTTGGCAAGCACATTGTGCTGGAAAGATCCTGACATATATATCCAATTGGATGTAAGTTATCATAAACTATTATTGTTGACGTTACCCTTGAGGTGAAAGGTTGGGAGGCAACACTATAAGCCCCTATCTTTCTCTGTGTCCGATTAAAACTCCAACCCATAAGTATTGCGTGAGTGTTAGCGATTGTGAAAGATTAAATGATAGTTGAGTATGTGGACTTGCTGAAAAGCTCTTATATTGACTCTTTCCGATGTTATGATAAATTGCAATTGCTTCAATGACCGAGATCATAGTTTGTTAGTTTTCAATGAAGTTTCGGATTCATACTTGATATTGTGAATAGATTGTTAGTTTAGCATAAGAAATCATATGACAATATATATATATATGTTGCTGTTATAAGAATGATCATGATGCCCTCATGTCCGTATTTTATTTTATCGACACCTCTATCTCTAAAGATGTGGTCATATTTTTCGTTATCAGCTTCCGCTTGAGGACAAGCAAGGTCTAAGCTTGGGGGAGTTGATACGTCCATTTTGCATCATGCTTTTATATCAATATTTATTGCATTATGGGCTGTTATTACACATTATGTCACAATACTTATGCCTATTCTCTCTTATTTTACAAGGTTTACATGAAGAGGGAGAATGCCGGCAGCTGGAATTCTGGGCTGGAAAAGGAGCAAATATTAGAGACCTATTCTGCACAACTCCAAAAGTCATGAAACTCCACGAAACTCAGTTGTGGAATATATAAAAAATATTGGGCGAAGAAAGTACCAGAGGGGGGCCACCCACCGTCCACGAGGGTGGGGGCGCGCCCTACCTCCCTGGGCGCGCCCCCTGCCTCGTGGGCCCCCTGGTAGGCCTCCGGTGCCCATCTTTGGCTATATGAAGTCTTTCGCCCTAGAAAAAATAAGAAGGAAGCTTTCGGGATGAAGCGCCGCCGACTCGAGGCGGAACCTGGCGAAACCAATCTAGGGCTCCGACGGAGCTGTTCTGCCAGGGAAACATCCCTCCGAGAGGGGGAAATAATCACCATTGTCATCACCATCGATCCTCTCATCGGGAGGGGGTCAATCTCCATCAACATCTTCACCAGCACCATCTCCTCTCAAACCCTAGTTCATCTCTTGTATCCAATCTTTGTCTCAAAACCTCAGATTGGTACCTGTGGGTTCCTAGTAGTGTTGATTACTCCTTGTAGTTGATGCTAGTTGGTTTAATTGGTGGAAGATCATATGTTCAGATCCTTTATGCATATTAATACCCCTCTGATTATGAAAATGAATATGATTTGTGAGTAGTTACGTTTGTTTCTGAGGACATGGGAGAAGTCTTGCTATAAGTAGTCATGTGAATTTGGTATTCTTTCGATATTTTGATGAGATGTATGTTGTCTTTCCTCTAGTGGTGTTATGTGAACGTCGACTACATGACACTTCACCATTATTTGGGCCTAGGGGAAGGCATTGGGAAGTAATAAGTAGATGATGGGTTGCTAGAGTGACAGAAGCTTAAACCCTAGTTTATGCGTTGCTTCGTAAGGGGCTGATTTGGATCCATATGTTTCATGCTATGGTTAGGTTTACCTTAATACTTCTTTTGTAGTTGCGGATGCTTGCAAGAGGGGTTAATCATAAGTGGGATTCTTGTCCAAGGAAGGGCAGTAACCAAGCACCGGTCCACCCACATATCAAATTATCAAAGTAACGAACGCGAATCATATGAGCGTGATGAAAACTAGCTTGACGATAATTCCCATGTGTCCTCGGGAGCGTTTTCCTTTATATAAGAGTTTGTCCAGGCTTGTCCTTTGCTACAAGAAGGATTGGGCCACCTTTCTGCACCTTTTTTACTTTTGTTACTTGTTACCCGTTACAAATTACCTTATCACAAAACTATCTGTTACCGATAATTTCAGTGCTTGCAGAGAATACCTTACTGAAAACTGCTTGTCATTTCCTTCTGCTCCTCTTTGGGTTCAACACTCTTACTTATCAAAAGGACTACGATAGATTCCCTATACTTGTGGGTCATCAAGATGTGAACTACGGGTGTTAATCACATAAAGATGTGAATTATTGGTGTTAAATCACATGGCAATGTGAACTAGATTATTGACTCTAGTGCAAGTGGGAGACTGAAGGAAATATGCCCTAGAGGCAATAATAAAGTTGTTATTTTATATTTCCTTATATCATGATAAATGTTTATTGTTCATGCTAGAATTGTATTAACCGAAAACTTGATACATGTGTGCATACATAGACAAAACACCGTGTCCCTAGTAAGCCTCTACTAGACTAGCTCATTAATCAAGGATGGTATAGTTTCCTAACCATAGATATGTGTTGTCATTTGATGAATGGGATCACATCATTAGGGGAATGATGTGATGGACAAGACCCATCCGTTACCTTAGCATGTTGATCGTTCAGTTTTATTGCTATTGCTTTCTTCATGTCAAATATGAGGTATTGCAACTCCCGGATACCGGAGGAATACCTTGTGTGCTATCAAACATCACAACGTAACTGGGTGATTATGATGATGCTCTACAGGTATCTCCGAAGGTGTTTGTTGGGTTGGCATAGATCAAGATTAGGATTTGTCACTCCGTGTATCGGAGAGGTATCTCTGGGCCTCTCGGTAATGCACATCACTATAAGCCTTGCAAGCAATGTGACTAATGAGTTAGTTACGGGATGATGCATTACGGAACGAGTAAAGAGACTTGTCGGTAACGATATTGAACTAGGTATGAGCATACCGACGATCGAATCTTGGGCAAGTAACATACCGATGACAAAGGGAATGACGTATGTTGTCATTACGGTTTGACCGATAAGGATCTTCGTAGAATATGTACGAACCAATATGAGCATCCAGGTTATGCTATTGGTTATTGACCGGAGATGTGTCTCGGTCATGTCTACATAGTTCTCGAACCCGTAGGGTCCGCACGCTTAACGTTCGATGACGATCTGTATTATGAGTTATCTGTTTTGGTGACCGAAGTTTGTTCGGAGTCCCGGATGAGATCACGGGCATGACGAGGAGTCTCGAAATGGTCGAGATGTAAAGATTGATATATTGGACGATGATATTCGGACACCGGAATGGTTTCGGAATGGTTCGGGTATATTTTGGAGTACAAGGGGTTACCGGAACCCCCCGGGGAATTGTTGGGCCTACATGGGCCATAGGGGAGAGGGGAGGCAGCCCACAAGGGGTGGCCGCGACCCCCTCCCATGGGGAGTCAGAATTGGACTAGGGGAGGGGGCGCCCCCCCCCCCTTTCCTTCTACTCTTCCTCTTAGCCGTGTGCGGTGCCCCCTCCGTAGTTTGCTCCTCCGGTCATGACGTCGTAGTGCTTAGGAGAAGCCCTGCGCAGATCACATCCACGCCGTCGTGCTGAAGAAACTCTCCCTCGACCCTCTGCTGGATCAAGAGCTCGAGGGACGTCATCGAGCTGAATGTGTGCTCATCTTGGAGGTGCCGTACGTTCGGTACTAGATCGGTTGGATCGTGAAGACGTTCGACTACGTCAACCGCGTTAACCTAATGCTTCCGCTTTCGGTCTACAAGGGTACGTGGACACACTGTCCCCCTCTCGTTGCTATACATTTCCTAGATAGATCTTGCGTGATCGTAGGATTTTTTTTTAAATTGCATGCTACGTTTCCCAACACTTTTCAGATTTATTTCCTTTCGACTACTGCTCCGTTTATGAACCTCTTGGAACCTTAAGACTTTGTTACATTTTTATTTAATAATATGGCTGCATGCATCGATTGATGCACAGGCCGGGGGTCATCCTCCTTTCCAAAAAAAATATCAACCCCATGTATGTTTCCTTGGCGAAGGAAGTCTTTTTTTAGAAAAGAAGGATTACCCCCGGCCTCTGCATTAGAGTGATGCATACAGCCTCTTTATTAAGTCAAGTCTTCGAAGAGTGTGTGATCCAGAACAAGCTCATACAGAGCAAAATAAGAAAAAATAAAATGCCACAACCGGTGGAAATAGAACTAGATGACTAATCACCTATCCTATTACTGGACCACCATCCAAACTGGTTGTAGATATCCCGAGCTACCATCTCTCATCGGGCAAACCCAGTAACCAAAGGCTCCCTGGCTTCCAAAGGAGTGAGTAACGACCACATACAGATCCAAGCAGTGGCCATGTAGATAACCTGCAAAAGAATTATACGAGTTTGTCTGTTAAAAACCATATCATTTCTACAGTTCCATATAGCCCAAACTAATGCACATACTCTTATCCGAATATGCCTTGCAATATTTGTCTCTACTCCATTTAGTCACGTCCTAAATAACGTGTAAATACTATTTCGAGAAGTGATATTAAAGGTTATATGAACTGAGCGCCATAAAAGTTTGGCCAGTGGACAATCGAGAAAGATGTGTTTGATTCTTTCATCTTGATCACAAAAGCTACATCTTTGACTACCCTCCCAATTATGTTTTGTCAAGTTATCCTTAGTCAGAACCACCTCCTTATAAAAAAACCACATGAAGACTTTGATTCCTAACAAGACCTTGATCTTCCAAATATGTAGTGATTTTGGAATGGGACCAGAATCAATTAGGTCCATATACATAGATTTCACTGAAAAAGTGTTGTTCGTAGTTAATTTCCAGTGAATAGTATCAGACTCATCAGAGAGGTTCACATCCGTCAACCTTCTGACGAGGAGTATCCATGCTTCACATCGGTCACCTATCAAAGATCTCCACAATTGAATATGTAGAGGGTTAATTGGACCGTAACATTGTAGCAACATAAGCCTCCTTACGTTGTATAATGTTATAGAGAGATAGATATTGTGTGGTCAAAGGCGTCTCCCGTAACCATATATCCTCTCAAAATGTCGTCAAATTACCATTTCTAATGGTGAATTTAGTTCTATGGAAGAAAGCTTCTTTCGTTCTCATCAAGCCCTTACAAAATGGTGAATCATTGGGTCTGACAGTAACCTGGGCCAAGGTCTTAGATTGTAAGTACTTATTACGTAAAATTTGTACCCACGTGCCTTCGGTCTCCACAAAAGGCTTGTACAGCCATTTACTTAGCAGACATATGTTCTTTACCTCTAAATTCTCAATCCCAAGACCACCCTGGTCCTTCGGCCTACAAATGATGTCTCATTTAGTAAGCATGTACTTCCTCTTTCTTTTGTCACTCCGCCAAAAGAATCATGATCGATAGAAGTTCAGTCTTTTTCGTACCCTGACAGGTACCTCTACTAATTCTTGAGTTTGCGTTGGTTTTTTCCTTGAAGAGGAAAGGGTGATGCAGCAAAGTAGAGATAAGTATTTCCCTTAGTTAGAGAACCAAGGTATCAATCCAGTAGGAGGTAAAAGAAAGTCTCCAATCGGTGCACCTGCACAAACAATCAAACACTTACACCCAATACGATAAAGGGGTTGTCAATCCCTTCACGGTCAATTGCAAAGGTGAGATCTGATAGAGATAGGTATATAAGATTGCCAAAACGTAAAACAAAATAAAAGTAAATACATTGCAGCAAGGTATTTTTGGTACTTTGGGTATATAGATCTGAAAATATATGATGGAAAATAGACCCGGGGGCCACAGGTTTCACTAGAGGCTTCTCTCTTGAAGGCAAATAATACGGTGGGTGAACAAATTACTATCGAGCAATTGATAGAAAAGCACAAAGTTATGACGATATCCAAGGCAATGATTATGCATATAGGAATCATGTTCGTGTCAAGTAGACCGAAACGATGCTGCATCTACTACTATTACTCCATACATTGACCGATATCCAGCATGCATCTACAGTATTAAGTTCATAAAGAACGGAGTAACGCCTTAAGTAAGATGGCATGATGTAGAGGGATAAACTCAAGCAATATGATGAAAACCCCATCTTTTTATCCTTGATGGCAACAATACAATACGTGCCTCGCTACCCCTACTATGTCACTGGGTGAGGACACCGCAAGATTGAACCCAAAACCAAGCACCTCTCCCATTGCAAGAAATACTAATCTAGTTGGCCAAACCAAACTGGTAATTCGAAGAGAAATACAAAGATATCAAATCATGCATATAAGAATTCAGAGAAGATTCAAATAATATTCATAGATAATCTGATCATAAATCCACAATTCATCGGATCTCGACAAACACACCGCAAAAGAATATTACATCACATAGAACTCTAGGAACATCGAGAAGAACATGGTATTGAAGATCGTAGAGAGAGAAGAAGCCATCTAGCTACTGGCTATGGACCCGTAGGTCTGAGGTAAACTACTCACGCTTCATCGGAAGGGCAATAAGGTTGATGTAGATGCCCTCCATGATCGAATCGCTTTCCAGCAGATCGCCGGAAAAGGCCCCAAGATGGGATCTCACGGGAACAGAAGGTTGCGGCAGCGGAAAAATATCTTCATGGCTTTTTCTGAGGGTTTGGGAATATATCTAAATTTATAGGACGAAGAGGGAGGTCGGTGGACTCCCGAGGGGGCCACAAGCTAGGGGCGCCCGCCCTAGGGCGCGCCCCTACGACTTTTTGTCGCATCGTGGGTCTTCTGACGTCAACCCCAACTCTCGTCGGTGTCTTCTGGTCCAAAAAAAATCATCTAAAGTTTTATTTCGTTTGGACTCCGTTTGATATTCCTTTTCTGCCAAACTCAAAAACAAGGAAAAAAACAGAAACTAGCACTAGGCTCTAGGTTAATAGGTTAGTCCCAAAAATAATATAAAATAGCATATTAATACATATAAAACAACCAAAACAGATAATATAATAGCATCGAACAATCAAAAATTATAGATACATTGGCGACAGCCGTCGGCAAAGAAACAGCTGGACTAATCGATTTGATTTCAAGGCAGCATGCGCGATAGAATAGAAAATAGAAAATAAAAACAGCGTGATTCAGATTGCATTGGATCGTAGCGTCAGGTAGCAGGTGTTTAGGTGCGAGATCGTTCTCGCCGAAATGTATTATGCACCTATTTTCTGGTCAACATTGCACATCTTCCCTATTTCATTATCTAATAAGACCTTCCCCACCTATTAAATTTCCTGTCTATTCTCAATAAACAAAGAGTAATATTTTTTGTGTGGATTCTTTTGCCCCTGTCCCACCCAGTTCTTTCATTGTCAAAAGAAGAGTTGCCAAATGATTATGTTTGGTTTGCCTAGACTTAATTCAATGATGTGACAACCTCAGAGGTAAGTACAGTAAATTTACAAAATGTTTGACTCTAAAGGTAAACATAGGTAAAACTGCCAAAATTACACTTTCAAGTCTCATGTGCAGTTCATCTAACAAAAAGTCTCATGTGCCGTTTAACACAACAAGAGCCTAGATATCTAACGCACACACCGTTTTTTAAACTTGAGACCGTTTCCGATATACGAAATAGTGAAGCCAGTGCATATACTACAAGAACTAACTCAAAAGATCAACCCCATGTATGTTTCCTTGGCGAATGAAGTGTTTTTTTAGAAAAGGAGGATTACCCCCGACCTCTGCATCAAAGTGACCCTATATTAAGTCAAGTCTTCGAAGAGTATGTGATCCAGAACAAGCTCACACAGAGCAAAACAACAACAAAAATGCCACAACGGGCGAAAATAGAACTACATGACTAGATACCTATCATATTACAGGAGCGCCATCCAAACTGGTTGTAGATATATCCCGAGCTACCATCTCCCGTCGGGCAGACCCAGTAACCAAAGACTCCCTGGCTTCCACAGGATTGAGTAACAATCACATACGGATTCAAGCAGCGGCCATGTAGATAACCTCCGAAAAATTTATATGAGTTTATATGTTAAAAATCATATCATTTCTACAGCTCCATATAGCCCAAAGGCATGCACATACTCCTATCCGAATATGTCTCGCACTATTTGTCTCTACTCCATTTTGCCACGTCACAAATAATGTGTGAATACTATTAGGAGGAGTGATATTAAAGGCTATATGAACCGAGCGCCATAAAAGTTTGGCTAGTGGACAATCGAGAAAGAGGTGTTTGATATGATCACAAAAGCTACATCTTTAACTACCCTCCCAATTACGTTTTGCCAAGTTATCCTTAGTTAGAACCACCTCCTTGTAAACAAACCACATGAAGAATTTGATTCCTAACAGGACCTTGATCTTCTAAATATATAGCGATTTCGGAATGGGACCAGAATCAGTTAGGTTCAAATACATAGATTTCACTGAAAAACTGCCGCTCGTAGAGGTTCACATCCATCAACCTTCTGACGAGGTGTATCCATACTTCCCATCGGTTACCTATCAAAGATCTCCGGAATTGACTATTTAGAGGGTTAATCGGATTGTAACACTGTAGCAACATAAGCCTCCTTACGTTGTACAATGTTATAAAGAGGTGGATATTGTGTGGCCAATGGTGTCTCCCTAACCACGTATCCTCCCAGAATCTTGTCGAATTACCGTTTCCAATGGTGAATTTAGTTCTATGGAAGAAAGCTGCTTTCATTCTCATCAAGCCCTTCCAAAATAGTGAATCATTGGGTCTGATGGTAACCTGGGCCAAGGTCTTAGCTTGTAAGTACTTATTACGTAAAAAAATAACCCACGTGCCTTCGGTCTCTACAGAAAGCCTGTACAACCATTTACTTAGCAGACATCTGTTCTTTACCTCTAAATTCTAAATCCCAAGACCACCCTGGTCCTTCGGCCTACAAATGATGTCCCATTTAGTAAGCATGTACTTCCTCTTTATTTCGTCACTCTACCAAAACAATCGTGATCGATAGAAGTCCAGTCTTTTCCGTACCTCGACATGTACCTCAAAGAAGAACAGGAGGAACATCGGTATACTTCTGAGAACTGGGTTTGTTAGTATTAGCCGACCTTCGTATGACATAAGCTTGTCCTTCCAGCAGCTTAGTTTCTTTTCAAATCGAACTTCAATACAATTCCACTCCATGTTAGAAAGTTTGCGATGGTGAATTTGTATGCCCAGATAACTAAACAGTAGGTTACCCAGTTCACATCTGAACAGTTGTTTATAGGCATCTTGTTCATCTTTGGCTCTCCCAAAACAGAACAATTCGCTTTTGTTAGAATTAATCTTCAATCCCAACAACTGTTCGAATAGGCATAACACAAGCTTCATGTTTCTGGCCTTTGCCAAATCATGTTTCATGAAAATGATAAAATGGGGGAGAATTTCACTTCCCCGGCCTCTGCACCAACTAAGGATGCATACAGCCATTAAGCATGAGTACCACTATTTTCTATCTAGGTTAATAACCAAGTCTGGTCCTCTAGATAAACCACATGAGTACTAGAAAAGGCTGGTCCTCAAGAATAAATAGGAACCTAAATTCGTCTCTGTGAGGATTTGAACTCAGGTGTTGGGTTTGTACATCCACTCCCCCAACCAGTTGAAGTAAACGAAAATATTATTTCATGAATGGATTTGTTATGGTTATATGCATCAATCAACGCAAAGCCTAGGGGTTATCAACCCTTAAAAGAAGGAACAACCTTCAAGCACAATGGTTAATTACAAAAGGTAGTGAGATCGTGGAGCCATGAGGTGGTAATCATCGTAGAAGAGAGCCACGTGAAGGAAGAAATTTTGCTCCGTAGTAGATTGGCAATTAAACATTTGCAGGACAGTCGGCAGAAGAAAAAAACATGAGATATGAGTAATCATGAATCAAATATATGGAGCGGCGGTTTTGATTCGGCTATGGTGTTTCCAATTACCATCTACAGTTATCGTTCTTGTAGCAACACGACTACGATAGTGGGTTCGACGTTGTGTCCAGATCAAGCATCATAAGATAGCAACACACTAATGCAGGATATAGTCTACCAGTGGCGTGTGTCTTCCACTTCATTCTCGAGTAGGTCGTCCGTCACTGGTAAACGGTTAACAGTGATGAGCTTGACGAGCTTGAAGTCAAGCTCGTCGGTCGTAAAAAAATTTATCTCTACCCCATCAATTATTCTCCTACATCATTCAAATATCCATCAACTCAACTTGAGATAGCTGATCATACATGCCGTGTATCATCAGTGGTAATCAATACCTCTGACAAAGCGGCATATTCGTCGACACCGAAAGCAATAACACTAGTGACGTACACATATCTAGCATCACCACTGGTAGTTATGTTATGACTAAAATAATAGACCACATTTGAATTAAAATACAATAATGCATAATAAATCAAAATGACATAAATTAACTAAAAGTTTAACCAAGCTTTTCGGAGTTTACATGTATGGCAGATTATGATAATGATCGCGTAATGTTTGGCTAACTAGACGGCTTTGTGACTAGTTTTCAACGTCAAATCACACACAAAAAAGTTTGTCAGATCAAAGTTCAACAACCGTAAAGTGGACTGAATTTTTTTTTCAGAGTTAAGATTCATTGGCTATGAATGAAGGCTGAGAAGTTACTAGTGCATGGTGTGCCAAGTAAAAGAAAGCGGAATAATGCATGGGATGGAAAATGCATGGTCGGCATCTTAGTCTAATGGTCTTCGAAACAAATCAGATTTTTTTAGGGGTTTGAAAGATGCATAAGGCCAAATATAATGGATCCAAGATCGTGGTACGTGACAAGAGGCAGAAAAATCGAGAGGACATAATAAACAGCACTCAAGCGGCATCACACGCACGCGGCACACTTATGATTGGAACTGGATAGCAATTGCTTACCTATCACACGCTAATCACCCGAATTAGTCGGCCGACACTAGAAGTTTCATATGGTCAATGTTACTACCGCACAGCGGGTATATTTGTCAATGACCCATTTTTTTTTTTTAATCGAAAGATCCTGATCTGGTTGTCGACGAAGCAGCAGAAGTCTGAGTATCTGGGGCTAATAACAGCCTAAAAATGCTGGAAATGTCAAGTTGGTGCTGGGACGGACACACCAGCTATATGTTTACCAAACTACAAAGAGAAGAGCGACAGAGCCGAAGACCCGATCTGGGTCATGATCCTGCCGCGCAATGAGTATTTGTCAATGTCCATTTCACCATTTTCTAATCAAACCGATCCAGATTTGGTTCTCTACAAGGAAGAAGTCCATGTACCCGGGAATAAAACCCCATAGCCGCTGAAAATAACAATTATTGGAGTCAATGTTCTTGATGCATTTTTATTACCAGTCTGTACAAAGAAGAGAAGTTCACTGCTGCTGCTGATGAGGGTAGCACAAATCTGGTCGACGTCGACGAGTTGCAGGTTGCGTAAAGCGATACGAAGGAAGGAGAAGGCTCTTGCACAGATGTATCCACCCCGGTGTGTTGACAGGTTCAGGTAATCCTGAGATGTCGGGCGTAGCGGCCACCGGCCAGATCGCAGCGTTGCGTTGCAGCTTCCACCTGTCGATGCTTTCAGGGGGAAGAGAGACAGAGAGGAAGGTGGCGCATGGCTTTCGTGCATGGATGCGTGACCGATGGATGTCATCGTTGGTTTTATTTTATTTGATTTTTATTCTTAGATTATGTCATCGTAGATTTCTTTGTCGCGAGAGGAGAATAATTGTTTGGTGTGTGAGCCTTTTCATCACGCAGCATCAACGAACAAGCGTTTTGCCACGACCACAAAGCTAGCCTCGGTTAATCATGTCGACACATGAATCGAGTGGAGCTATAGCTTTTGGTAAATGATAACTAAAATGAGGCCTTTTGGAGGCTTGACCTAATTCCTAAGTTTGTTTACTAGTAGTAGGAGTATATAATTAGGCGAAAAGGACATCAACTTTCGAGCCGCACATATGCATATATACTCCAAAAGAGGCATGCACGCACGCACCAAACCTCTTGATTAGTTCTCCATCATTCATAGATTATTAGCGTCGTAGTACAGCAGCTATTTAGTACTCCATCAGTCCCACAATAAGTGAATAGTTGATGTCGAGAGGGAGTATATCTGTATAGCTATTCCGGCAGTCGAGACATGAAGCAAAATCACCCCCCCCCCCCCCCCCCGAAACCGTACCACACCGTTACCCCACATCCCCGCCACCCTCTCGCGCAATCGGTGTTTCACTGCCGCCATATAGCTCCTTCTCGTCGCCGTCGAGGTCTGTTTTCATCAGGGAGCAAACCGCTCGACCTTAAGATGGCGTAGGAGGCTCACCTCCAAGCCCTAGCCAGTCGACCGTAAAGGCCACCGCCCCCTTGCTGCCCCGTCTGCGTTCATCACCTCCACGCTCGGGAACCTCCATTGCGGTCTGCTAGGCAGCATCAATAGTGCCATTTACCTGTCGTTCGGCCCTAGCCAGAGCTTCATTGTCGTCCGCTCACGCCCTGGCCCCGTCCGCCCACAAGGTATTTGTCAAACCGACAAGCTCACAATCAACTTGAAGAAGATCTTTTTGAGCACCATTGACAACTTCATAGAACTTGATTCTTGTCATTTTAGCATGTTTATTTGAATTCTTAGTTCATTTGGACCATATGTTGTGTTTGAATTTTCATGGTTAAGTCTGAAAACAATAAATATGATATGTGTTTGAATTGTGTGTACTTGAATTCTCAAGTTTTGAATTATGGTGTGATAACTTTTTTAAACGTTTGGATGAATTGGCAGAAGAGAATTTTTGGGGATTAAGTTTTTGGTGGGTGAGTGGTAGATGATGAAAAGTTTAATCCCCAAAAAAATAGCTTTTTCAAGAATACGGGATTAAATTTTGGGGGTCCGCTAGAAATGCTCTAAGTTCAATCCGAGTTTTTTTAGTTGCTCAATGGTCCATCTACGCAATTTGTCTGAATTTAGGATAGTGCTCAAAATTCTCTGTTGTCGATTATCTAATAAAATGAAAGTCGACTATTTTGTAAGTTTACAACTTTTATAATCTCTTCTTAGAAAATCCCTTGATTCACTTGGCTATCGCGTCCCTTTTTTCTGTTTTCTTTTTTGCTATTGCTATTTCCATACAAAAAAATGGTAAATGTGCTATCGTCTATCATCTTTTTTATGTTATATAATACTCCCTCTGTTTAGTGTCAAAACGCTCTTATATTGTGAGACGGAAGAAGTATTTCAATAGAGGACTATCCTAAAAAAAATTAAGAGAACCCTTCTGCTTAGATAAAAATAGGACAGCATATGTAGCAATTATTAAGGGTCGTCTCCTAGATCAGTAGTCCCATTGGGCAGGTGTCGCCCTCCCCATTGACGGCGTTCCGTACCCTCATGCTCCCGGTTGGATCACGAGAAACCGGAAAGCGAGCAAGCACATGCGGCGGACAGCGAGGGTGCATGCATGCCATGGCATGCACGGGCAGCACGCATCATTGGCGCTGCCGTCCATGTGATCTCGTGTGATGATTAATCATGGCGACGTTGCGAGGATCAGTACTAGACACAGTGGCATGATCCAGTGTCCTCCGGCCGGCGGCCGCCTGCAACATCCATGGTTTTGCGCTTGCAGTTGCAGTGCAAGACTGCAACATGATTAGTGAAAAAGAGGCTGCCGGGCCAGCTCAGCTCAGCCGGCTTGCCCAAGCAACTGCTGTTCTTATTCGTGTCTCCTAAATCACAGACCAATCAACTGGGTTTATATGTAGCTTTTGAAGAACTTTCGGATGATTTAGGTAGACCAGGAGCTACCATCGAATGCTGTCAGAAGAATGGTCGGCGGCGCGCACTTGTGACGAAAGACACTAGCATTTCTCTCATTCTAAATGATCCAACAAGCGGGCATTGTGAGGGAGGCCATTACTTTTCGATGAGGTATATGCATTTCGAACATGTTGATCCACCACTCCTTGATGATCCTTCTTGGTGGGTATTTATGGTCGTTCATTTTTGGCGATCCTAAATTTACTAGAATTTCCAAAGGCCACTTCAGCCTTCATGTTTTTTTAACGTTTGCCTGAATAGCACTTTTGTCGGTCCAAATTATAGCGACTCTGCTGGAGCTGCTCTTCAGAGGCGGAGGGATCACACAGGCATGCTAGAAGACCTAGATGCCAAGATCCACGTCCCCGTTGAACAAACCTGGTGGATGTGGATCCCTTCCTATACATGCAATTCAATTTGTACTGATCCTCGCACCTATTCCTGAACAGTTTTTACTTCCCAGCACTGGCCCATCTTGCACCTTGCACACTAGCGGGACATGTGAGAGCGATGCAAATTTTCAGGACAGGGACTACTAGTTTGGTCCCGCGCTGGGTGAACTGGAGAGCCGCTGCTATGCGTTCCATTCCGGCATTCCCTGCAGGGGGCGAATGGAAGCGATGTTTTTGTACGCAGGCCGCACAAACGGCCAAGCGGGAGGCCAATTCCGTGCCACATGCCCACATGCGGTGCCCGGTGCCATGGGAAGGAAGGCAGCGCCACATGCGGCACCTGGTCCTGGACCGGATCGTGCACCGGTACGGCTAAGATGCATATGAGAGCCCGGGCATGGATATCCGTAGGATTTGGGTGTTGGATGCATGCTCTCGTTCGGATAAGTACTAGTACGTGGTTGCCGGTTTGTAAATAGTACTCCAGAAAGAGTAGACCGCGGGTTTTCTTCCCTTGCTGATGGTAAGTACTCCCTTCGTCAAGGTGCATAGGGCGCCTAAGAGAATCCTAAAATTCCAAAAGTGTTAGACGTAATTCAATTCAATGCTCCTCGTTTACCTAAACCGTCTCGTTTTTTCCGTTCGTTCTACCAGGACACGCTCCTTCTCCTAATCTCCCACCAGTCCCACTTTCTAGTAATCTCCTGTGTGAAAGCAAACAGCATGCATGGCGCTTTGGTGGGAGAAGGAAAGAGCCAAAGCATGCACGGTAGCCAGGCGCTGATTAGACGAGCGAATTCTACTGGTGGGCCGTGCGACGTGGGATTTTTCCTTTGCATGGGTTAGCCGAAACGGCCAGCATTAATGACATGATTAATTTTCTATTAGCACCTTCAAAAGACTGAGCCGGCATATCATTTTAAGATTTACGAAGTCATCAAAGACGCCTTGCAGTTGATGGAAATGTCTCCTTCAACAGACCGTGCATCGCCGAAAATTCTGAAATAAATCCAGGAATAAGCACCAGGACTTTAACCCTGGTGGGCTGAGGATACCATTATCCACCTAACCATTCAACCAAAGGTTGATTCGTAGGAAAAATATATGTTTGATGTTGAAACATGCGTGTTGGTGATCAAATGTGCGGTACGTTCCTTTTTCATATATATTTTTCGCACCTTGCAGTTGAGGGAAATGTCTTCTTCCACTGAAAACACATCATCGAAAAACCGGAAACAAAATTAGTAAAACATAAGTAGGCATCAGTATCAATTCTAAGACTAAACCCTGATGGTCTGATTTCATCACAAGGAACCTAACCACTTAAGCTATACTTAGTTCATTTTCCTTTCCGTACTTCTAGACTACACCACGAATGAACTCCGACGGCCTCTTGATTGTGTAATCAACACCTACTCGCATACTAAATTCATGCGATAGACCTCGTCACATGGATGCAACATTCAGTTAGCTGGCGCTGCATCCTTGTTCTTTGTTCGCAACCGAATGTAACGACTTGGGTCCTCTACACATGCAAATGTTCCGGTTCCTTGTCAAGGATCAATAATCGATGAGTTCAAAAAGCAAAACAGGATCAATACGGCGTTAACACCTGCCAGGAATCTGACAGTCAATGTACGTTTGGATAGATGCTAGTACACACAGCAGATATACGATTTGGTACCCCTCGCGCAGCCCGCACCGAAACAGTGCTTTACCCCTCCCGCTACAGGTAAGATTTTGGGAGTACCATTTTTGGAACGAAGGCCTAAGAAGAGCCCGGCTTTGAATTAACAAAGCCATCAACCGGCCAGGACTTACAACGACCCAAATAACAGGAAAGAAAACAAAGAAAACTGAAAACGGCAGATACAAGGTGCTTCCAAACAGCTTACACACACCACAACAGAGAGCATAAGAATATTCTATAGGAAGTCTAGCTAAATGTTGATGGAGCTCCATCGCCATGCATGTGAAATAATACAACGACGGACCAACCAAATAATGCGTCCAACATGGATGTCGATGTACATATGTACGTGTGTATTGTCGCTTATCCGATCAATCATTTTCTGCATGTGGTGTGTCACCGGATACGTGCGCGCTCTCCATGCAGCCCCACTGGTAGTGTGGTAGATAGAGATATATTGGGCCCTGTTGTACTCGTATCAAAATATATGATGTTAGGCTAGTTTTCGCATACAAAAACGTCCTATATTTTAATATGGAGGTAGTAATAATAAGTTCTTTTTTGGTGAAATTTGTTGAGCTAATCTGGGGTACTTCTGTTGAAAATATGAGCAATTTACCAAATAATTTTGCTAACGAAAATACTAGATAAAGCATGACTAATATAGCAAATATAAAGCAAGTCATGCAATCTGACAGAGAGAAGGTAAACAGTGTCTGCATATATGAACTTGAACGCGCGCGCGGCGCGGCGGCGGGCGGCGGAGGAGGAGCGCGCATGGATGTCCCTCTTATTCTCATGCTCATACATGTGGGGAAAGAACCTTCCTTATAAAGAGGTACAACTCCCTCTAAACTAGCAATGTGGGACTAAACTTTAGTAGTGTCCCTTGCCTTGCACGAATGGGCTAAGTGGGCCTCTAGAATTTATTAAGAATTTCTGAAATTGTTATTGGGCTGGCCCATAAATAGATAAAATTCCAGCAACTTCCGCCTACAGCTCTCTCACAGACACCAAGTAGTTCCCATACACATGGTGGGCAAGATTGAGAGAGAGATACGTTTTGGGCCTCTATGATAGGTTCATACCCATGGAAGAAAATGTTAACGTACCCTCGAGAACGAAAGGAACTTTGTCAAGATGATAGCTATTTGAGAGTGAATTTCACTTTTTACCTCATAATTGTACATTTGGGATACTAATTACCCGATTGAGTGGGAATTCGTCTAGAATACCCCTTTTGAAAGCTTTGAACCCTTGTTTTCTATTGCGTGTGCATCAGGCAAGGTGTGAGGTGACGCCTGGGGTCCAAAAATATGCGAACGACGAGGAGGAATGGAACTGATGGACAAGAAAAATCTGGACACGATCATCAATGATGCCCTCCTATCTTTACAGTTTCTTTTACGAATCATTGATGCAACATGCCGATCCTCTCTAGCAAAAGCCGAAAACAAGAAAATGCAAAACTTGGGTAAAACCGTGTTAAAAATCTTCAAAATCTGATATTTCGGCCGAAGTTCCAGTAAATGGGGTAATATATGTCACAAATGTACAACTACCCGGTAAAAAGCGGAATCCACTCGCTATTTGAGGTACACTGTTGACCTGTCATCTTGGGTGATCAACTGTCGTGCAATTTCCATGACGGTCTAACAGTACCAATGACACTGCCTCTTTGACGAAGTTCTTCCCTTGGTCAGCTGGCCACTCACTTGCTCCACGTGGTTGATGGGGTAGCTGGGCAGCAGATTACACATGCACGACGATGCGTGGTCAACTAGACCCTGTATGCGGCTCAATGGTTGATGATGTTAGACGAGATCGTTGCTATCGTTTGTTCACCCCAAGGAACTCCCGCAACTCCAAAGCCATCTTACTTATCCAACCACTTCTCTGGTGCGCGAACCACAGTAGACGAACTGCCATGTCTCCTGACGCGTGCAGTGTCGAGGTGGTCGTCGGTCGAGCTATGTAACGGAGAAACTACGTCAAACACGGGCAAATATAATATCTTCTTGTAACTAAAGCATCCCGGCTCCCGTTAGGGTTTCCCCCCGCCGCCGCCGCCGCCCTCCCCCGCTCCCGCCGCCCCCGGCCGCCGGCGGGCGCGCCCCGGCTCCCCCCCCCCCCTCCCCTCCTCCCCCGTACCCCCCGCATCGCCTCCCCGAGCGAGGCGACCGGGGGCTCTCCTTCCCTCCCCCTCCCAGTGGCCCCCCTCCTCTAATCCCCTCCCGCCGCCGCCGGCGTAGGCCTCCGGGCCTGGCTCGCGTGATGCCGGCGGCGGCGGCCCCGTTCTTTTCCTCCCCGCGCGGCGCTGTGGCTCGGGCGATGGCGCCGGCGGCGGTGCACCCAGGCCGGCGTCGGATCCGGTGGCGGCTCGTCTTCACAGGCGGCGCAGCTCCGGGTGGCGAGGTGGTGGTGGCGTGGCTGCTTGGCTGCGGGGCGGCGCGATGGCTGGCGGCGGAGCCCTTCCGGCCCAGATCTGGGCCCTTTTGGGCCCCATCTGGGTCTGGGTGGGCCTGGCGTGTGCTTTTCGGCGTCATCTCCGGCGGACGGAGGTGTGGCTTGGGCTGGGGGTGGCGGAGACGGTGGCGCGTGTACTGCAGCGCAGCGACGGGAGCTTCACGAGCCCGCTTCGGGCTCGGCCGGGCAGGGGTGCCTGGTTTGCTCCTGAGCTACGTCCGGTCGGTCACCGCCGAGGGTGGTGGAGGTTGTCCCCTCCCACGTGGCCGCTGACCCTGCTGCTCCTCCTTTCCGGTTGGTTCCTCTCGATCCCGCCGGTCTCGCTTCGCTTGTCACGGTGAGACGGCGTTGGTGACTGCGAGTCCATGGTGGCGCATATTGGCGGACGGCAAGTATGGTGGAGCGCGGTGGATCGTCTGGGGTCGTGGTTGGTTGGAGGTTGGGAGAATTCCTTGTCGGCTTGTTTGGCACCGACGCGGTGACGCCCATGGGCGCCGCCGTGCCTTCCTGAAGGGCGTCGGATATCCCCCTTCCCTCCCACGGCCCTTCGCGTACCGGGGGAAACCCTAGGCCATGTCCGGTAGCAGCGTCGTTGTCGTCGCGTTCCTTCTTGAAGGTGTTGCTTGGTATGCGGCATTTCGTGGTGCTAGGAGCGTGGTGGAATTCTCCGGGGGGGCGCAGCGGTTGCGAGTCATCTTCGTTTTCGTTGATCCGCCGTTGTCGGCATTTTCTTCTTTTTGTATTTTCTCTTTCTTTTCTTTTAGGCGTGCCTGTGCTGCTTCCGCCCCAGCACCTATCGTTGGTTGTATCGATGTTGTTGCTTTGTAATACAAAGCGGGGGAAACCCTTTTTCGATAATATAATCATATAAACTAGTCAAAAAAGTAGAGGGAAAGACAGATGTTTGATGCGCTAGCTCAATGAGATGTTGCCTGAAATCATTTACAGTACTTCATTTTATGTGCTTCTTCTGAATCACATCGAGGGCTATTCTAAAATAATTTGTTTGGGGTCGTTCAAATATGAGGGTGGACTTAGGGCACATCTAACAATTTCAGAAAATCTTTAAGGGCATTGGGTGTGATGGAAAGTTTAGTCTCATACCGCTAGTTAGAGAGTAGTTGAAAGAGGGATTCTTTTTCACATGCTAATGAAGCTTGAGAAGAGAAGTGGTTCCGGCGCGCTCCTCCTTTGCCGCCTCGCGCGGGAATGAGCTGAGCCGAGCTCACACACCTATGCGCTTATTTTTGCCGGTTAGTAACGGAGAGTCACGATCTAAGACGTCGGATTATGGGTTTTCACCGACTCGGATGTGGGTTCGGATCGGGAGCTATCATCAACTCGGACGTGGATTCGGTTCGTGAGCTATCACCGACTCAAACGTGGATCCAACCTATGACTCTCCACGCAGCCGCGCCTATATACATTGAAGGTGCTGGTCAACCCTCGCCAGTGTGAAACAGATCGCATCTGCCTCCATACCTACTGCCGGCACGAAAGGGGAGGCAGACAAGGTTTGCACGGTGGCACGCACCACCACCAACATTTGTCAGCCCTTGGATCGCCAACACGAGGCCTACCTCCGTTGTTGTTGTTGGCCTCCGGACACTGCACAGGTGTCCCGCCGTGCAGTGCAGCCACGGCACCGCGTGCATTTTTCCTTCCTTGACCAAAAGGGTGCATATACGCAGGGTGCGCGCGTCCGTCCGTACGAACGTACGTGCGTGCCATATTATTATGCCGCTACGTACAAACGTACTGCTTTCTAGCTGTGGTCGCGACGAAATGGCAAGCACTCAGTTGCCCGGCACGCGAGGGTTTCTTGCGTGGTCGCGACTTCACGGAGACATGAGTATGCTTTTTCACGGCAAACTCCCACGCATGTGAAACCAAGACGCGAATCTGCCTGCAGGGCATCATGGTACAAGGCAGTCCAGTACTAGTCGCACGGAGCCAAGAAAATTACGGTGCGTCGTCCTGAGGATGCGGTCGAGCGGGCCTTTGCCCTCGCCGCCACGCACATTTCGGTCCGCTGTACGGCAGAGCATGCATATGCCTCGGCCATGCGCGCGGCCGCTTTTGGCTCTGCGAACTCGAAACGCACGAGCCGGAGGCAGATGTGCCGCGTGGGGTTTTCGCTTTCTCGCGACGTGACGCCGCGCGGCTAGCGAGTAGGCTAGGCTAGACCGGACGATGCATGCTCCTACGGCGCCGCGCGGGAGATTGGCACGTCTCGGCTAGGCCAGGTCAGGACCAGGACGGAGGTACTACTACTTTGCTGGCTGGGGTTAACTTACCGTGAACTCGTGAGTGAGCAGCAGGCTATTTTTCTTTTCTTCTCCCGCGGCAACAATGCGACGGAGGTTGATCTACTTAGAACAAAAGGATTTCCATCACAAGGATAAGGTAACTAGCTAAAGCCAAGGGAGTAAATCTCGAAAGTCATATTCTACTAGCGAGCTCATCTGAGCTCGCAATGAACCATAAAATAAAATAAAAAATCTGATATTTTTTTTGCTGGACTCCCACAAATGTTTTCACGGCTTGCAAAATTTCATAGTGAAATGAAATTTGTAGAAGTCATGACAAAAATTATCACTCCAAAATGCTTTTGAAAACAACACTTTTGGAGCATCGATTTGGAAAATAACACTCCAAAATTGCATAAGAACGTAGCAGAGTTTGGCATTTCAGACTGCCACGTCGGCAGGCGATGCCAGCGAGGAATGAAGGTGGGCCAAGCCAACAACATGCGAGGGTTTGGCGTTTCTATGTTCAGCTGAAACGCCACAGCTTGTGGCTTTCCTGAAAAGGATCAGATCGTGAAGTAAAATCTGAGGGAGTTCATTCTATCCTAAAAAATTCTGACAAGGTCAAAATCATGATTTTCGACCTTGTGCTTGCAGTACAACTGTGCAACATGATTATCGAAGAAAAAATTGCCGGGCCAGCTCAACCGGCTTGCCCAAGCAATTGGTGTTCTTATTCGTGTCTCCTGAATCACAGACCAATGGCACCTGGGTTTATCTGTGAAGCTTTTTTGAGCTCTCGAATGATTTAGCTAGTATCGGTTTTTAGGTGGACCGGGAGCCAGCTTGTCTATCATCTAAGGCTAACTCTAGCCGATTCCCTAAAAATAGAAATGTAAAACGGCGGAGTAAACTTAGTGGTTCTAGCCGATCCCCAAAATGTAACGGAGTAAAACTTACGTTTGGTTCGTACATTCTGCCTAACACCTGCTATGCGCCTCTATGATGATGGTGACCACACCGGCAACACTGGTGAACACGTCGGACGTTGCACGTCAGTGCACACAATCACACAGTGGCGAATTTAGGATTTGACAATGTGAGGGCAACAATGAACAATATTACAATGGCAAGAAAAAAAATATACTAGACTACACCAAAATTAGTATGAGAAATAAACATTGCACTGGTAAAATAGAATTTATAATTTGTGTATGGGGGCCATGGCCCCCATGACCCCACCCCTAGATCCACCAATGCTTGAGAAGCGTCGCCCAACCCTGCCAGCGACCACCACGAGATCGACCTGAACCTGTCGACGATCATACTAATTTACTCCTCGTCTAGAGGGCCACCAGATTTTACTCAGGCACCTCGTAGCAGAGTAAATTTACTCCTCGGATAGGAGATGGAGTAAAATATTTACTCCTCTATTCGGATTTTGCGACCGGCTAGATGCCAGTTAAGGAAGTAAAACTAAAATTTTACTCATCTATAGCCTTTTAGAGTTGGCTTAATGTTGTCGTTCAGATCTCTGTGGAGCAATATCACCCGAGCGCCCGTTATAGTGTAGTAATAAAACTCAGCTTCATGGGCCACGATCGAATTCATTACCGTCCCCAGTTTATGCAGGAGGGTGTCCCTTCACAGAGAGACCAGCATGCCGGCAGCGGCATCATGAATTCCCAGCTAGCCGCCATTATCCACTCCCCCATTCAACAAACCTGCTGGACGTACGTGGATCCCATCCTATACATGCAATTCACCTATTCCTTCAGAATTTTTACTCTCCAGCAGTGGCCCATCTTGCACACTACACACTTTTGCCAGCAGAGTACATCAGCACCGATCAGTATAACTTTTGCCAGCAGAGATGAATATGCGAGTGCGAGAGAGGAACGCGAATTCTCGGGGACTAGTTTGGTCCCGCGCTGGGTGAGAAGGGAGGCTAAATTTCGTGTTTTGACTCTTTTTGGGTATAAAATCGGGATCTGATCTCAATTGCAAAAGATTTCGTGATCCGACCATTTTTCCTACCGTCAGGGGAGACGGCGGTAGGTTTGAACAGGCTACCGCCGTGACCACCAGCGGTAGGGCACTTTATCCACGTCAGCCTCACCAAACGGTTGCCGTTTCCTGCCGTCGGCCCTACCGCCAGGTCACCAGGCGGTAGGTAGTGCAACCCTACCCCCAATGTCCTTGGCGGTAAGTGTCGAACCGATATAAGCCCGCAGGGGCCGGCTCGTGGGGCCCATCCACGAACCCAGCCCCCATCTTCTTCTCCCCTGCCGCCGCCCGCAAGAACAGAGAGGGGAAGGCCTCTCTCATCCCCTCCACTCCCCCATCCGATCTTCTTTGTTTGTGAACGGTTTTTGCGGATCGAGATGGCTCCGAAACGAGAAAAGTAAGCTCTCTCAATCCCTTCAATTCGTTTTAGTTAAGAAGCTTTCGATTCGACGCATTATTTGGCACAAGATGAACCCTATTTCATCTAGTAGATTTCGATTTTTGTTGTTTTTAGGTTTGTTTAATTAGGAGTAATATGATGTTTGATGTAGTTGAATATGATTTATGTGGTGATGTGGTTGAAGTTGACTATGATAGAGCCTATTTTATATATTTGATGAACCCTAATTCATGTTAATATTTTTTGAATTATTTATTGATGTTTGATGTGGTTAAATATGTTTGAATATGATTGATGACGTGATGTGGCGATGTGGTTGAATATGTTGGATTTGTTAACTAGTTTGAAGATAGAACCTATTTGGCACAAGATGAGGTGATGAGGTGATGTGGTGATGTGGTTTGAAGATGAATATGTTGGTAGTTTTTATATATTTTTTACAATTGTTGAATATGATTGGTTAATGTTAGTTGAATGGTTGAATATGATTGGTAATGTGATATAATGGAATGAAAAGGATAGAATAACTAATTTGAAGATGAACCTTAGTTCATATTCATAGTATTTTTTTACATTTGTTGAATATGATATGATTGATGTTAGTTGAACGGTTTAACATGATATGATTATGTGTTCATAACAAAGTGTTCTTGTTTCAGGAGGCCCCCCATTGGTCCGGCGATCGACACTACTTACACTATGCTTGACCCGGCATTGGACAACGGTCATCGCGCCCGTTACATCGAGAACGGAGTGGTAAATAGCACTGATCGACGTCTTGCATCACAATTTTGTCTTTTCAAAAGTTTTTTTTAACTATTTTCGTGTGCACATTGACAGATGCTTCCGCCATTACGTATGAGGGGCCACACCAAGGTCAAAGAGATAAACTACGACAACCGCTACGAGCCATATTACAGGAGAGCTGGGCTCTTGGGTTTCGTGCTCCAGTTCAAGCGTACGCCGCCGACGCTTGTCCACACGGCTCTCACAGCGTTGGTGGACCGTTGGCGGCCTGAGACGCACTCTTTCCATCTCCCATGTGGTGAGATGACGGTGACGCTCGAGGACTTCGCCATGATCACGGCCCTACCGATCAAGGGCCATGCTCTCATTGGGCCCGTGGATAGGAAGAACTGGCCGGACAGGGTTACCACCCTCATCGGCGACTGCCCTCCCATCAAGAGTAACCGAACATCCGGTGTAGCACTGCCATGGCTCCTAGACCACCGGGATGAATGCCCGCAAGATGCGGATCCGAGGACCGTGGAGCAGTATGCAAGGGCCTACCTGTGGTTTCTTCTCACAGAGGTGGTCTTTCCTGACTGCTCGGGGGACAACGCCCTATGGATGTACCTGGACTTCCTGGCCGACTGGGATGCAGGGTACAGCTGGGGGTCTGCTGGCCTCGCGTACCTCTACTGTTCTGTAAGACGTCATACATCTCACCTATGTGTGTGGTTCTTTAAATTGCTTTAAATCGTGTCATCTGATCATCACTTGTTGTTTGCAGCTGGATGACGCAACGCAGAGGACCGAGAAAACATCTGGGATGTGTGGGTGTGTCTGGGCCCTCTCGATTTGGAGTTGGGAGCGGCTGCTGGTTGGTCGCCCTGAGAAACTGCCACGGCCATAGTGGACGGAGTATGGCGAGAATGGCGACAGTTCTTGATACCCTACCGTCGCCTATTCTTGGGACAAGGTTAAGGTCTTCTCGGGCAAGGGAAGTGCGATGTACAAGGCCTTCACCAACGAGCTGGACAACCTGACATCTTTTTAGGTATACCAATGAGCGAGATAGTTTTAAATGTTTATACTTTCACGGTTTCTAAACAATCTTTGTATAGGTTAACTGGTGGCCGTACCACGATAGAGCTTGGGGGTTCGAGCTGAACGAGATGTGCGAGCGGGACCGCCTTCTCTTCCGGTGCATTGTCCCGCTTATATGCGTGTACGCCGTCGAATGGCACCTACCACAACGCGTGGCGACACAATTTAGCGTATTGCAACACACACCACCGGCAAGGCCCCATGACACCGGCGGTTACGACCTTCACAAGTATGTGCTGCCATCTCTTTACCGTGATTTCTTTAAGTTCGACGTTCTTATGGTCTTTTGTGTCTTTTTGCTTGTTATGCAGGAAGAGCAGGCAGTATTCGCAGTCGATATTGGACTGGGCTGACGAGCACAAGTCTTTTGTGACAATGTGAGACGAGAGGACGTTCCGCAAAGATGGGGAGATGTCAGGCATTTGCTAGAATGTGTATGAGAGGCACATGAATTGGTATGACGATGGCATCAAGTTTCGTCTGCGTCTGAGGCCATGATGGACGGAAGCATATATGGCATCACTTCAGGAGGAGGAGGACTCTGAGGATGAAGCATACAAGAGAAACCTCAGAGATATGCAAGGTGATTTCAGGGAGTATGCGCCCCTGATGAACAGAGTGGTAAGTTTTGTTGAAATGCATTCGAGCTAATGATGATGACATGGTCATTCTCGCTAACTTTTTAATGATCCTTGGATTTGCAGGCCGCAGAGCTAAACAGAAACATTTTCGATGGCTCGAATGCGCTAAGTTCTGACCCCGAAACCGTGGAGGGTGACAACAAGCTGAGGGAAGCGACGAAGGTAACTTTAAGCCTCATAGCATTCTATTGGAGCAAACGCAAATTTGATCCATGCCATGTTCTTACTTATTTGCAACCCTAAACCTAATCGAAGTCATACTCTACTATATTTGTTATTGCAGAAGATCATTAACCGTTGCCGCAAGCTAGCGGGCATGCTTGGGTGCGCTGCCTCGGTTGACGTGCATGTTCCTCCTCCTGGTGGGTCGACACGTGCCCTAGCTTCATCAAGCCACACCAGCGAAGGTTCCTCGAGCCATGCCGCCTCGCCGTCTCGCCTTGTTAACGATACCGAGGAAGAAGAGGAAGTGGACGAGGAGGAAGGAGGTGATGACGAAGAAGGTGATGAGGAGGAGTACGACGACGATGATGGACCTCAACCGACTCAGCCAACCCAGGCGAAGAGGGTATCTCATCCTCACCAGGATGTTCTGAGCCCATCAGCGTTTCAGAAACCGGTTCCTCGTCGTTGCTCGAAGAAGCCGGACGAGGGCCGCTCGAAGACAAACGAGGACCGTGCCGCCAAGAGGGGGAGGGGGACAAACTAGTGATGTTGAACTTGCTAAGTTAAAGTAGTTGTGTTATGTTGAACTACTCGGTGTACTGTTATTGCTACCTATGTTAGTAGTTGAACCTATTTGATATGTTGAACTTAATGAATACATCGATTTTACTATCTATAAGTGTGAGGTTATCATAATTTCATATGCAAACACTTTTTGCTGTTGTGATCTATCTGTGTTTAATTCAAATGGTCAAGTTATTGTAAAGAAAACCAGATCAGGAGCCTACCGCCAAGAAGAACGGCGGTAGGTATTCACAGCTTACCGCCAGGTACACCGGCGGTAGCCTGTGTACACCTACCGCGCAGAACCCATCATTTTCAGACACAGAACTCTGCCGCGCTTGCCGCACCCTACCGTCATCGCACGCGGCGGTAGGGGTGTGAAACCCTACCGCAAAAACACCCTACCGCCATCCCCAGCGGCGGTAAGGCGGTTAGGACATGTCAGCCCAGTAACGGCTGCCTGCCGTTTCCTGCCGTCAACCTACCGCCGGGAGCCACGGCGGTAGCCTGTTCAAACCTACCGCCATGAACCTTGGCGGTAGCAAAAGGTTCAGATTTCAAAAAAATTACAAACAGGAGTCAGATCCTGATTTTATACCCAAAAAGGGTCAAAACACAAAATTTTGCCGAGAAGGGAGCCGCCTCTGCGCGGTTCCGTTTCATTCCATTTCCTGCAGGGGGGCGAATGGAAGCGACGTTTTTGTACGCGGGCCGTGCAAAGGGTCATAGGGAAGGGGAATTCCGTGCCACATGCGATGCCCTGCCCGGTGGTCACGTCCCTCCCAGGACCATGCAGGGACCTGGTCCTGGACCCGAACGTGTGCCGGTACGGCTGAGATGCACGCATATGCCAGGGGCGGAGCTACAGGGTGGACAGGGTGGGCCGCGGCCCACCCTGGGATTTTGGACCAGACTGTACTTCTACGTATTAGAGATGGGCCAGAGAAAAATAAAAGCCCAATATGACCCATATCTGGCTAGCCCAAGAAGAAACAAACGCACGCAGCTGTTCGGGCCACTGCTCGTCCTAGCTAGCTCCCTCGTTTCCTATTCTTCTGTCGTCTCGCCGCTGCTGACCTCGTTCGACGTCGTCCCCGCCTACCTCACCGTCCTAGGAGCAAGGAGATGATTTCTTCTCCGTCTGCCCCGCCCGACACTCAGAGCCTCCGTGCGTCCGCGGCTCCCACCGTCCTCCCGCGGCTCCCAGCCCAGGTGCGGCAAGCCAGTAACCGGCAATGCCCACTGCGTGTCGGGCGGTGGCTGGTACCCCTGCAGGCCAGCACTGGCAGCCCAGTCCGCACTTCGGCACTGTGCTATTTTTCGATCTGAGGTACTGCCCATTCCCCAAATTTTGATTGAGGGCTTGTTAATTGATATGCATCCCAGTGCAGTACATATGTAGATGAACTGATGAACACATTCCAGTGGAGATACTTTGTCTCCTTTTATGCAAAACTGAGACTTCATTCAGAATTCTATTGTGTTTGTGAGGCCATATTGATCAATTTATATGTACTACTTCCTCCGTCCCATAATGTAAGACGTTTTCTGACACTACACCAGAGTAAAAAAATGTCTTACATTATGGAACAGAGGGAGTAGTAATTAGTTATATACTCCAGTTCACATGTCATATTTGTTATAAAAAAAAATTTAGACCACCCTGATTTCAAATCCTAGCTCCGCCACTGGCATATGCACATGAGGGCATGGACGTGCCTATCCGCTAGGTTGGGGCTTTGGACATATGCTCCGCTTAGGATGGGTACGTACATGGTTGCCGGTTTGTAAATAGTAGTGCTAGATTTATTTATTTTTGCATGGTAGTAGTAGATGTTTTCTTTTAATGTAGTAGTACTAGATTTTGCTCACACAAAAAAGGAAACGGGAGCGTCTAAACATTGGGTACCAAAAAAATGCTTGGCATCATTCACTCTGTTTCCTGTTCGTCCGATCCGCATCCAACCGCTCACAACTCATCTTCTTCCTTACAACCGTCTCCCTCCTCAAGCCACAATCTGATTCATCTTTCTCTGCAATCGCCGGCCTATCAAGCCCCATTCGCCTGCCTCCACCCCTCGCAGAAGGCGGGCACTATTGTGCACCCCCTCGCCGCCCCGCCCTCCTCTCGACCTCCCCCATCGCCGTTGTTGGCCACCGTCCCGGCCATCCCTCTAAGCCCCGCACCACCAGTGAAACCTCGGCTATCTCTTGCACCCGCCCACCCCTAAGATAGATAATGGGGCTGTTGCTTCCCTCTAGGATAGATAATGGGCATGTTGCCTTCCGCTAAAATAGATAGTGGGGCTAGTTCTTCTCTGACGAGGTCCGGCCTCCCCATCTCGTGTGCTCGGGAAGAAGGAAAAAGTGACTGGCAAAAAAAAAAAGGTATCTGAAAATAGCAAAACCGAAAGGAAACATGCGCGTTGGTGACCAAATGTGCAGCACGTCCTCCTTTCCGTCTTACTACTACACTACGCCACGAAGAACTCCGACGGCCTCTTGATTGGGTAATCAACACATATACGCATATACAGTACAAAATTCATACGATAGACGTCGTCACATGCATGCAATACTCAGCCAACTGGCGCGGCGTCCTCGTTCTTTTCCGCATCCGAATGTAACGACCTGGGTCCTCTACATACACATGCAAATGTTCCGGTTCCCTGGGCAAGGATCAATGATCGACGAATTCAAAAGGGCAGAACAGGATCAATAAGGCGTTAACACCTGCCAGGAATCTGACAGTCAATGGCTCGATGTACGTTTGGATATATATAGCAGATATACGGCTCCCTAATACAGGTAAGATTCTGTTTCAGTGCACACAGCAGATACAACGACCAACCAAATAATGGATGGAACGTGTCCATGTACACATGTACGGGTGTATTGTTGCTTTATCCGATCAATCATCTGATGCATGTGGTGTGTCACCTGGATACGTGCGCTCTCTCCAGCCCCACTGGTAGAGCGTGGTAGATAGAGATATATCGCATTCTGTTGCTTATTTTTTTGGTGAAAATTGTTGAGCTATTCTGGGGCAGTTCTGCCTACAACTCTCTAACACACATGGAGGGCAAGATTGAGAGAGAGAAAAAATGTTAACGTACCCTCGAGAACGGAAGGAACTTTGTGATTTTGTGAAGACAGGAGCTCCACGTGGCCTTGGATGATCCACTGTCGTGGTGCAATTTCCAAATGGTTGATGATGCTCCGTTTGTTCACCAAGCAACTTTACCAAAGTCACTCCGGGTTCCGCTGCTCAAAGCCACCTTATCTAGCCACTTCTCTAGTGCGCCAACTGCAGTAGACGAACCGCCATGTTTCCTGACGCGTGCAGTCCAGTGGTGCTGTGGTCGTCACTGGTCGAGCCATGTGACGGAGAAATTACGTTAAACGTGGGCAGAAACAATCATGTAAGCTTGTCGAAACAGTAGAGGGAAAGACAGATGTTGGATGCTCTGAATGAGTCTTGAAGAAGGTACGGTAAGTAAAGAGACCAGCCAGCCGGCTCGATGAGTGAGCAGAGCACTGCCGTCTTTCATTGCCACCTGAAATGAATTTTTCTGCTTCCTCTCAACACCCTGGACTTTTGGACGTACGACGTCTTTCTTCACCCGTCTTTTCAGCATATGTAGGTAGAGAAAATAATGCCACGACCATCAACGGCATGAATGCACGCACGTACTGTAGATAGATGATTTGTAATACGATGATTGATTGGGGTGCTGGCGCACGCATATATAATAGAAGGGAAGGCCTCTACCTCAACTATACAAGACTAGGAGGTGAGCCACAACTCCAATATACATGCAGTACAAAATACATACTCAATACCCACCCACCCCTCCCCCCCCGGCAGTTGAAGCGTCGCCGAAGACACAGAGACTGGACCGAAACTCCTCGAAGACGGGAGTAGGCAATCCCTTAGTCATCACATCAGCAAACTGTTGCGTCGTCGGCACGTGGAGAAGCCGAACACGGCCAAGGGCAACCTGCTCGCGCACGAAGTGAATATCGAGCTCAATATGCTTCGTCCGTCGATGGTGCACCGGGTTGGCGGAGAGGTAGACCGCACTAACGTTATCGCAGTAGACAAGAGTGGCCTTGTGAATATCACAAAGCAACTCCTGGAGCAGCTGACGTATCCAAGAGCACTCGGCCACGGCATTAGCCACGGCGCGATACTCTGCCTCGGTGCTGGAGCGGGAGACCGTGGGCTGCCACTTCAATGACCAAGAGATCAACGAGGGCCCAAGGTAGACGCAGTAGCCTAACGTAGAGCATCGCGTGTCGGGGCAGCCAGCCCAGTCGGCATCCGAGTAGGCCACGAGGTCGGTGGAGGCGGAGGCCGTCAGGGTGAGTCCCAAAGACATGGTGTCGCGTATGTAACGGAGAATACGCTTCACCAGAGTCCAGTGAGAGTCACGCGGGGCGTGCATATGGCGGCACACCTGCTGGACAGCGTACTACTGCAGGTCGGGACGAGTCAGCATCAGGTACTGTAAAGCACCGACAATAGAGCGATAAAATGCTCCATCGGACGCAAGAGACCCCTCGAGAGCAGAGACCTTCGCCTTCGTGTCGACGGGGGTGGGCGCCGGCTTGCAATTAAGCATACCGGCACGCTCCAGGAGCTCGTGGGCGTACTTCTGCTGATGCAGAAAGAAGCCGTCAGTCCGTCGGACCACCTCGATGCCGAGGAAGTAGTGCAGGGGCCCCAAGTCCTTGAGGGCGAACTCGTCACGAAGACGAGCAGTCAGCCGCTAAAGGAGGGCGGGGGCGGACGCCGTGAGGATGATGTCGTCGACGTAGAGCAGCAGATATGCAGTGTCAACTCCCTGATGATACACGAAGAGTGAAGCATCGGAGCGAGTGGACCGAAATCCGAGAGACTGCAGGAAGGCTGCGATACGCTGGTACCAAGCCCGAGGCGCCTGCTTCAACCCGTAAAGAGAACGGGAGAGCAAGCACACGAAGTCGGGGTGCTCGGCGTCGACGAAACCAGTGGGCTACTCACAGAACACCTGCTCGGTGAGATGGCCGTGGAAGAAGGCGTTGGAGACATCCAACTGGTGCACAGGCCAGGCGCGCAAGACCGCCAGCTGAAGCACGGCGTGAATCGTGCCCGGTTTCACAACCGGGGCGAAGGTGTCGGTGAAGTCCACGCCCGCGCGCTGCCGAAAACCACGAACCACCCACTGAGCCTTGTAGCGCTCGAGAGAACCGCCCGGGCGAGTCTTGTGGCAAAACACCCACTTGCCAGAGATGATGTTGGCACGAGGGGGTCGCGGAACAAGATGCCACGTGCGGTTGCGTTGTAAGGCGTCGAACTCCTCCTGCATCGCAGCTAGCCAGTGGGGATCCCGAAGGGCAGCGCGAGCGGAGGTGGGGACAGGTGATGGCGTCGACGTCGAAGCGGCACACGCATACTCGTCGGCGGAGTAGCGCGTGCTGGGCCGAAGCACTCCTGCTCGGGCACGGGTAGTCACGCCAAGTGGCGGGCAGCAGGGCCGGCGGGTGCCGCGGCGGCGACGGGGACCGCGGCGGTAGCAGCGTCGGCCGAGCCGGCGGTGGAAGAGGCGACGGGCGAGGGTGACGTCGAGCCTGTCGCAGGGTGGGCGGGCGGGGTGCCGGGCTCAACCTCGTATGAGGGAGACGGGGACCCGGGGGCCCGCTCGGACTCGACCTCGGGGGAGGGAGTTGCGAAGCCAGGTGGCGGCGGCAAAGGGCGCCGTGCCGGGGGGGCGCCGGGGGCTGCCGCCGCGCATCGCTCCACGAAGGGGGTGCGGGGGCCGGCGCCGATGGGGCCGAAGCCGGAGGAACCTGAAAAAAAGGAAACACTGTCTCGACAAAGTACACATGCCTCGAGGTGTACACACGATGAGTGACAGGATCATAGCACGGGTAACCTTTGGTGTTAGGAGGGTAGCCAAGGAAGATGCATGGGACGGATCGTGGTGCGAGCTTGTGTGGCGTGGTGGACGCGGTGCTAGGATAACAGAGACACCCGAAGATGCGGAGACCATCATAGGACGGTGGTGTGCCGAAGAGAAGGTGGTGAGGAGCGTAGTTCCACCGAGGACGACACAGACGAATGTTAACTAAGAGAGTGGCGGTAGCGAGGGCATCGGGCCAAAACCGAGCGGGCACGTTAGAGTGAAAGAGTAACGTGCGAACGCAGTCATTAAGATTGCGGAGAATGCGCTCGGCGCGACCGTTTTGCTGGGAAGTGTAGGGGCAAGTCAGACGGAAGGTGGTGCCGTGAGAGGCGAGAAGTGTGCGAAAGGCGACGTTGTCAAACTCTTTTCCGTTATCAGTTTGGAGTGCGAGTATGGGGCGACCGAACTGGGTGGTGACATAGGAATAAAAGGCGGTGAGTGTGGCTAAAGCATCGGATTTACGACGAAGGGGAAAAGTCCACACATAATGAGAGTAATCATCTAAAATCACCAAGTAGTAAAGATAGCCCGTGTTACTCGCAACGGGAGATGTCCAAACATCACTATGAAGTAATTGAGACAGAAAAGTGGAGACTGAAGAAGACGCACTAAAGGGAAGAAGCCTAAGCGACAAGCCTCACAAGAGTGCTCGTCGAGCTTATCACATGAGAAAGAGAAACTCCTAAGAATTTGACGTAAGACGGTGTGGTTGGAGTGACCCAAGCGAGCGTGCCAAAGGTCAACGCCGGCGGCAAGGGCGACGGGTGTGGAGGTGGAGGCGCCGACGTGCACGGGGTAGAGCTCATCGAGACTGTCGCATCGGTGAAGGACCATCCGGGTACGGGCGTCTTTCACAGAAAAGCCAACACCGTCAAATTCAACAGTAAGTGGGTTCTCACGAGTAAGACGACGAACGGAAACTAGGTTCGTGACTAAATCAGGTGAAACAAGGACATTAGACATAATAATGGGTGTGGAAGTGGAGGGAAAGCTAGTGCTACCGATATGAGTAATAGGTAAGGAGGAGCCGTTGCCGACAGTGATACGTGTGGGTGTGTCAACGGGAGTGGAGGAGGTTAGGTTACCGGGATGAGCTGCCATGTGCGCAGTAGCACCTGAGTCCATGTACCAGTCGCCTCCAACGACAGAACTACTCGGCGACGGCGCGGAGTGCTGGGCGGCGAGGAGGGTGGGGTCCCATGGCACAGGTACCGGCGGCGGCGGAAGGCCCCCGTAGGACGGCGCCAGGACGGGCGGGCCATAACCAGCGAGGGGCGGCGGTGCAAGGAGGGCGTCGTAGCCGGCGCTAGTCGGCTGGAAGGGCGCGCCGAGGAACGCCAGGTGGCCAGCGGTGAAAGCCTGCTGATAGTGCGGCGCCCCCCCCCCCCGGCATCCTGGGCCCACTGCTGCTGCAGGCGGCGGCGACCGCCGCCACGCCGGTTGCGTCGGCCCCCTCCCCCGTGCGGGTGCTGCGGGGGAGGCGCTGGTGGCGACAGCGGGTAACACCCGGCGGGTGCGGGAGGACGTGACTGGATCGGCGTGGCCGGTAGAGCGGTTCCACCGCAGATGGTGAAGTAGCTCGGAGAGTCCATGGAAGGCGTCAGAAGCGGCGGGAAGAGGAAGGGGGCGGCGGAGGCGGCGGCGCGCGCGATGACGCGCGGCGCGGCGGCGGCGGCGCGCTCGCGGGGAGGTGCTGCGCGGCGGTTTTGTGAGGAGGTGGTAGCGGCTGCAGCAAGAAGGCGCGGCGGCTGAGGAAAGCTGCAGATGCACGCGACGACAGAAGAAGGCAGCGGCGCGGGTGGAAGAGTGATGGGGCGGTGCGCGGGTTAAAAAGCGCTGCGGCTGGCTAGCTAGCTAGCGACGGCTGCTGCGGACGCGAGGCAGCGCGGCTTGCGAGCGAGGCGGCGACGCGATGGAAAAGCAAGAGCGGCGGCACACGATGGAAAACTAGCTAGCGATGGAAAGCTAGCTAGCCAATGGTCAACGCGGTCGCGGCGTGACGAGCGGAGAAGCGGCACGGCGCGCAGGGTGCGGAAGCAAGGATGGGGTGCGGCGGCGGCGGCGGCGGCTGACCCTACGGTTAGACCGGAGAGGTTGATACCATGTAGACAGATGATTTGCAATACGATGATTGAGTGGGGTGCTGGTGCACGCATATATATAATATAAGGAAAGGCCTCTACCGCAACTATACAAGACTAAAAGATGGGCCACAACTTCAATATACATGCAGTACAAAATACATACCCAACACGTACGAGTGGCACGGAAGGAGGGAGACAAGGTTTGCACGGTGGCATGCACCAGCCGCCACTTGTCGTTGGTGCTCGGCACCAGGGCAGCTCGTCCCTCCGCCCTTGGATCTCCAGCACGCGGCCTACCTCCACTCTTCCTTCCTGTCCTCCGCGCACTGTTCAAGTCTCGTGCCGTGCAGGCGCGGTGCTTGCCTGCGTTTTTTCTTCCTTTGCTTTCAGGGCTTTTCCTTCACCAAAAGTGTTCACCTACGTACCGTGGCCGCTGGTCGGGCTTGGCGATGGACTTGCCGCGTGCGTCTGGGCATGCCTGCCATGCCGCTATGTGTATACGTACGTGCTTCCTTCATTACTAAATATATGTCATATGAATATACATAGACATATTTTTTTAAGTGTAGATTTACACATTTTGCTCCGTATTTGGTTCATATCAAAATCTTTAAAAAGATTTATATTTAGAAACGGAGGAAGTACCTAGCTAGCTGTGGCAAGCACTCAGTTTTCGACGAGATGGGGCAAATTTGACCTATGGACGAAATCAAATCACAAAATGAACTGTCCGTGAAACTATTTCATGCGGCTGGCCTTTTTGTGTGACGCCCGACACGAAGGCGCCACACTACACTGTGCAACGCCTCACAGATAGGCGCTACACGGCCAGCGTCGCACCCGTGTGATCCGAAAATTACTAAGTCAGTGTGCAGCGCCTGAGAGCTAGGCGCCACACTGTATAGTGTGGCGCCTAGCTCCTAGGCGTTGCACTAGTGCAGCGCCTGAGAGCTAGGCGCCACGGGTCAGCCGCGTGAAATAGTTTCACGGACAGTTTATTCTGTGATTTGATTTCGTTTATAGGTCGAATTTGTCAAATTTGCCACGAGATGGCGAGCACTCGTCGGTTGCCCGGCAGGCAAGGCAGGGAGCCCTTTCTTGCTTGGTTGCGACTTCACGGAGACAAAGACGAATCAATGTCAGTCCAGCTGCCATGACCACCCAACAGGCTGCTGTTCACGACAAAAGTGTCTAAGACTGACTCTTCGAGTCTGAGCTACCAGTAGGGCTGCAAACGAGTCGAGCTCGAGCGAGTTGGATTTGGCTCAGCTCAACTCATATGAAAATTCAAGCGAGCTCAAACTGAGTGAAGCTCATGATCGAGCTGTAGAACATGACTCGTGCTCAGCTTGTAACAATCTCGAGTCGATCTCGAGCTAGTTTCGAGCTAAATGAGATGGTAAAAATTATAAATCTATGGATGAAAAAAAATTAAGGTGAATATGTTGGGAATCTTTGCCAAAAGTATAGTATATTTAACACATAGTCGACCACGTGTCATAATTAGGCCTAAATCTTCTCTGCACTTAATTAAGTTTCCATGTTCGTTGCTAAATAAAATGGAGAAAAATTATGGACAACATATATGGTAATAAATTATCTTATTTTCATTTCATATATGGCATGATCATTTAACACATAATGATATTCTTCGAGCTATCAAGCTAAAATCGAGCGAGCCAACATTGGCTCAAGATCGGCTCGTTTCTTGGTCGAGCTACATAAAGTGTTCAAACTCAGCCCGTTTCTTTTCAAGTCGATCTCGAGTCGAGTCAAAAAACTATTCGATCTCGAGCGGCTCACGAGCCTCGAGCTTTTCTTGCAGCCCTAGCTACCAGTACCATCCATGATCCATCCACGGCAAACTCACACACGCATGTGAAACCAACAAGACGCGAATCCGCCTGCAGGGCATTGTGGAGTAGACAGAAGTACTGTACGACGTAGTACTACGAATGAAACGAGAGCCTCGCACGGAGCCAAGAAAATCATGGTGCATGCGTCCTGATAATGCGGTCAAGCCTCTGCCCTCGCCGCCACGCACGTTTCGATCCGCTGTACACCAGGCGGAGATCCAAGTGCAGCAGGCGCACGACTCGGCTCAGGCGCGCAGCACGGGCCACGGAGATCGCGCGACGCAGGCGCACGTACGGCCGGGGCCGCTGCACTCGCGCCGCTCGGGCATGCCTCGTGTCACGGCCATGGACTCGACTCTGCGGCGGCAGATGCCGCGCGGGGCTTTTCACTTTCACGTGCCGTGACGCCGCGTGGCTAGCGAGTTGGATCCTCTTGGATCCGGTCTCCGCTCATGTTTGTGTGTCTAGTTGAATCCTTCAATCTACGCTTCTCTTTAAAATGATTGTTGTTCTTCTAGTGCATTGGTTCGTGGAGCCTTAACATAACTACTTCCTGACTATCTACTACAATAAGGTTTGCCCTGCTGCTCCGGTGAGGGAAGGGCGATGACGGCAGCATACCGTCGACTCGCTTCAGTGTTTGTAATCATCACTAGATGGTCTATAAACCTGGATGTAAACTTTGTTACTTCTGGTGTTCTTTGTCTACTTCCATGGCATTTGATGAAGCGGTCGGGTTGATGGCAGCACTTCAACCTTGAGTTGGTCTTCCAAGCTTCGATCCTCCTCGAATTCGTTCGTCGGGCCGAAAGTGACGGTGCTCCAGTGTGGATTCCTTCCATCTTCTTAGGATGGTGTGGTTAGGGTTATTCGTCATACGTGCGCGATGACGAGATCTTGTATGAGGCACTTCAGATCAATTTGAGGGTTCAACGACGACGACTATGCTGGTCCCTACGTGCACATGCATGAAGACTACCCGGTTGGCATCGACAAGGTCGATACGGATCCGTCATGGGAGCTACGACAACAACGCGTTGGCGGGTTGTTCATACAGTGGTAGTGGCCGTATACTGGTCTAGAGACCTCAGTGTGATTTTAATTATGTTTGGGGGTGATTTGAACTTTCGGCATTTTTTTATAATAGATATGTGTCTTTTTGAAGAAAAAAAACTAGCTAGGCATGTACTCTCACCGTACCACAATATAAGATGTTTTTATAAGCTAACATAGCTTAAAAAACGTCTTATATTATGGGATGGAGATAGTAGCATTGAATTGAGTGCATTGCATATATAGTTCCGTTTAGGTATCCGGAGTGGCGCTAGCTAAACCTGTCGGCAAAAGAACAGCTGGACTAATAAATTTGATTTGAGACAGCATTGCGTTATTGAAATTGAAAAACAGCGTGACTCGGACTGCGTTGGAACTGGATCGTAGCTTCACGTAGCAGGTGTTGAGGTGCCAAATCGTTCTCGCCGAAACGTATTTTGCACCTATTTTCTGGTCAACATCGCCCATCTTCCCTAATTCATTATCTGATAAGACCTCACCCCACCTATTTCATTTCCTGTCTATTCTCAATAAACGAAAAAAGAATGTTTTGTATGTGGATATTTAGCCCCTTTCCAACCCAGTTCCTACATTATTAAAAGAAGAGGCAGTACCAAAATACAGTGACGTGACAACGTCTAAGGCAAACACATAGATAAAGCTGCAAAATGGCACCGTCAAGACTCCAATGCAGCTTTGATGTTTAAGCACACACTTTTTTTTTCTAGCTTGAACTATTTGAGATGTGATGCAGTGGCTTTACGGTCCAGTCTAGATCGAACATGGTAAGATAGCCGCATCTCCATCTCTCCGTGTCGTAGGATGTCGTAGCTAAGGCATGCAAATTGTCATTGCCAATTAACCCTAACCCTAGCGCTAAGTGCTAACGACCAGACATGATTCTCGGAGAATACTACTACTCACTACTAGTAGCATAACAAATGTGTTGCAAGAGCTACTCCTACCATTATTCTCGTGCGTGTTGCGATGTCTAGATCAATCATCATCTGGTAGGGGATGCTGTAGCTCCAAAGTAGTTGTCATTTCCCGCGTATTCTTCCCATATCTTTTGTTTCCCGCCAGGCCCACGGGATTTTTCGACGATGCTGCTCTCTCTAGTCTCTAGCTATAGCTACAAAGTAGGCATCATGAAGTCGCCGGCCTGATTTCTGATGATTACCTTATTAGTTTAAGCAACACATGCGTCCCTCCAAACCACTGGTCTAATCCCCCGCCTGCTCTGTACGGCAAACTGTTAGCAATATAGATCTTTTATTTATCAGTCATGTGGCCTACTCCTCGGTCCCTGTAAAATTACCGCGTCATAATGCAGAAAAATATAAGTGGTGCCCGTGGCTTGGAAGCTCTCCGGGACGTCGACATGACACACAACTGGAGATAAAAGAAAATTGTTGTGGGAGCAGGAGCAGCTGGTATTGCACTGTGCCCGGGCACTGACAGCACACCGTACTAAAAACATTTCCAAAGCGAACTCGTTAAACAATTCTTGTGCTTGCAGAACCCCATTACAAAAATCCATCTGTGCAGAGCCGAGAGAAGACTCACCGGCGACCGATCGATGGTGATGCAGATCGACATGTCACCCACGCAGTTTTTCGCTGGGTTTCGCAGCGGTAGTTCGTTTTTTCTGGTGGAAGCAACAAAAATCCACCAGCCAGAGCAGCCAGGCCACCGGGCAGGAGTAGTAAACAAACAAACAGATGCAGATTACAGATTACAGATCGATGGATCGGCCCGAGAGGCGGTCACATGGCGGCTCATGTGCGCATCTGCCCAGCACACATGGGGATGGGTTCACTTCACCCTGGCTGAATTGACACTGTGGTGTGGCACTGTGAGATTCGGAGGACTCGCTGCTCTCCCATTGGCCGATGCGTGCATTTTTCATTTGGTCTCGTGTCAAGATAAGAGCATGTCCAGCCGTGATGCCCCCCAGTCGCGGCGCCCATATTTAAAAAAAAATTATATTCCGGCACAAACACGGTGCAAATTCAACCAAACTTCGGCGAGTTCATACATATTTAAAATATTTTACAAAAAAAAACGCTACTAGGCTAGTCGTCTCCCTCGCCGCCCGCCGCCCTTGCAGCTCTACATGGCGAGGAGGCTGTAGAACCGCGTGTAGTCGCCGCCGCCGTCGTCGCCTCCTGCGCGGCCGCCGTCCCTGCTGCAACCCTCCCCAGGTTGGCGCGGCGGGTTGGACGGTCCGGGGGCGTCCTCATCGTCGTCGCTGTCGAGGATCACCACGCCGTGCTCGTCCTCGCGCCCACGCTTGCGGGCGGCTATCTCTTCCAGGGCACGGCGCTGCCGGACCATCTCGTCGCGGAGGTAGTCGTCCCGCGCCCACTGTCGGGCGTCCTCGTCGGAGAAGCCGCGCCGAGCTATCTCCTCGTACTCCGCGGGGAGGCCGAGCTCCGGCTTGGGCCTGACGAGGACGAGGCGGCCAGAGGCGGGGGTGGAGTCGTCGATGCGGACGCCGGAGCGGTGGGTGCGCGCGCTGACAGGCGTGTCCTGGGCTCCGGCTTGACGGGGCGGAGGCAGGGAGAGCCGGACGACCGGCCGGATGAGGAGGAGGACGCCCCCGGGTCCATGCGCCTCGGCGTCCACGAGCTCCCACGCCGGCGAGAGAAGGACGGCGGAGCGGGGTACTCCAGCCTCGGCGTGTTGCCGCCCTCGATGTACTCGAGGACGGCCTCCAGCGTGCGGCCGGGCACGCCCCGCCATTGGCGCCGGCCTTCGGAGTTGAGCCTTCCGAAGGGCACGACGCCGTTGGTGGCCTCGAGCTGCTCGGCGTGGCGGCGGCGGAAGTACGGCTCCCACAGCGGGCTGTCGGGGACATACCGTGGACCTTCCCTCGCCGCCCGCGGCAGAGAGGCGCAGCTACGCGCGATCTCCGCACGCCGCGCCGCCCCGGTGGGTGGTGGTGGCACCGGGACCCCGCCGGCGCTGATCCTCCACGACCCGGGCACCCGCATGTCCGACGGGACCGGGTACTCGGCCTCGTAGAGGAGCCGAGCTTCGTCCTCATGAAGGTGGCGGCGGCCGAAGCCGTTCGCCGCCGCGCCGTCACCTGGGAAGCGCTCGGCCATGGTGAACTGGAGACGGTGAGAGGAGATGGAGGAATGGGGGAGAAACGGCGCGTCGGCGGTGGAGAGTCTGTGTGTCACCGGCGCGCTGGGGTCGGCTTATATAGGCGGGGCCGCCGTGGTACGCGTGGCGGGCGAGGGACGCGCGTCGTCCGGTCTTCACTGCGCCGCCCGTGAGGCATCAATGGAGGAGGCTGACTGACGCGGCAGCTTTGGCATTGATTCGCCGCGGGAAACGAGGCGATGAGGACGACGAAGCGGCGAGAAGAGAGACGAGTCGCTGACAAGGAGGGCCCGCGGATCTTTCGCGCCAAAAACGATTCGCCCGGCGCCCCAGCGCGCCGGGTTCGGGTTGAGTCCGCCGGCGCTAATTTCGGCTTGAGCCGGCGAAAAATGGGCCCTTGAAGGCGCGACAGGGCCGATTTTTCAGCGCCGGCAACCTAAAAAACATCTGAGGGGTCTTGTTGAGGCGTGGCTGGAGATGCTCTAAGATTACGGTGCTGGTTGACAGATCACAGATTGGCTGATCAGAAGGCGGCAGCGGCGACAAGATTGTTTTATTACTGCTACTATACTGTGGGTTGTGGATAAAGATAGGAATTGATCGTCACATGCTCCTGGATCTCGATGCGCCGTGGTTACGTCACCGGCGTCATCTACATGGGGTCAATACAAATGCTATAGGATTACCACACCATGGGCGGTGAAATATTTTACTGCTCGCTGCTGTACTATTGTGTTCTTCTGCCACTCTTCCCAAGCTGTGAGTAGTAACTAGCAAAGTTAATTTAACAGACTGTTGACGGGTGGTCGGATGAATATTAAGGTGCCGCGAACGGTGATCAGACAGACGGATGAATATTAAGGATGTTGCAAGCCTCGCAGTTCGTTGCTGCGCGGGTGGAATTTTGAAGATGCAACACAAAAAACAAAATCCAAATATACCAGAGAAAATAATGTGACAACATGCTTAAACGGCGCAGAAAAGCGACACACCATTGTTGCGACACGCACGAAAGAAACTACTCATGCATCCCAATCTATCTCCTATCTTCCTCCGAGGCACTGGACGACGTCGGCGGTGACTCTAGGTCACAGCAACAACAATAAATTGCCACACAATCTAAGCCGCCCAAGGGCAGTGGCGGATTCAGGAAGATGAAGGGAACCAAATGAGTCAAACAATACTTGTAAGAAGAGAGGCCAAACTACAAAGGTAAAAACAATTTTTTTTTGGGGGGGGGGGGGGGATACAAAAGCCTTCAACAAGACATGTGCACACATATAAGATGAGAGAGCAAGCAGCTGCCTAGAGGTAGAGTGTTGAGGGAAAAGCAAGGTGAAAATCACCGGAAAAGATTGTGGGGAAAGTGGCGGGAGGGGTGAATCATGAAGACTCGAAGGCAAGCGGGTAGGAATACACCCGCTATCAGTTGATCATGGTAACTTGAAGGCCGTGCGGGGAGAAAGACACCAGGGGCGCCCTCATTTTACGACATTGCTTCAGTTCGTCGATATGTTCTACAATTACGCCACCTTGGTATTTCCTCAGATAGCCCATATGTTACTACACTTGTTTGTCTGAGTTAAGAGAAATATGCTACTAGTTTTTTCTTCTTCTAAGAATAGCAACTTGTAACGAAATAAGTGGTCTCCTATGAACAAAAACTCATCACTTGTTGGCAGCACCAGAGACACCAACCAAAGGTTGGATGATCCATCTAGAGCCAAGAAAACACCACCTAGCACCGCAAGATGCAAAGATACAAATAAAAAAACATCACCATTTTTTTTCAAATCAAAAAAGAAATGAAAGAAAAAAAGCCCAAAGAAGACATAAATGAATGCGCAGTCCACACCAAGATCTCTCCACCCTTTTTCTCACCCGCCACCTCCTCGCTATTAGTACCCGCGACGCCACCTCCCCTCCCAACCCAACCCCTCGCCGCCACCACCCTCCGTCCCCCCGTCTCCGCCGAGTCCACCGGCTCGGCTCCCTCCCACCCGCCGCTCCTCCTCCTCCTCCCTCCTCCTTGCGAGGCGCGGACGCGAAGCTCGGCCACAGTAGGCAGGTGAGGCCGCGACCGCGAGCCATGGGGCCGGCGCCGAGGACGGGGGGCGAGCCAATGAAGCAGCGGGTGAACCGCTGCCTGCACCGCCTGTCCGACCGGGACACGGAGGCCATGGCCGCCAACGAGCTGGACGCGATCGCGCGCGGGCTGGACGCCGACGAGCTCCCCGTCTTCCTCGCCGCCGTCTCCGACACGCGGGCCACGGACAAGGCGCCGCTGCGGCGCCATTCGCTGCGCCTGCTGGCGCTCCTCGTCGCTGCGCACCCGCGCGACGCCGTGGCGCCGCTCGTGCCCAGGCTCGTCGCCGCCGCGCTGCGCCGGGTGCGCGACCCGGACTCCTCCGTGCGCGCCGCGCTCGTCGACGCCGCGCGCGCCATCGCCGGGGCCGCCGCGCCGCCCTCCGCGCCCGCGGCGCTCGGCCCGCTCGCCGACGCCGTCCTCCACGAGCAGGACCAGTGCGCGCAGCTCGCCGCCGCGCTCGCGGCCGCCGCCGCCGTCGAGGCCTCCGCCCCCACCGCAGACCTCGCCGACTACCTCCTCGCGCTCCTCCCGCGCCTCCTCAAGCTCCTCCGCAGCGCCGCCTTCAAGGCCAAGCCCGCGCTCATCTCCCTCATCGGCGCCGCCTCGGCGGCCACCGACAGCGAGGGCGCCGCCACCGCGGTGCCGTGCCTCCGCGACGCGCTCGGCGGGGACGACTGGGCTGCCAGGAAGGCCGCCGCCGAGGCGCTCGCGCTCTTGGCCCTGGAGCACGGCGACGACCTTGCCGCCCACAAACCCTCCTGCATTGCCGTCTTCGAGGCCAAGAGATTCGATAAGGTCGGCCCCTCGTCTACCATCGTCGAGATCTTCTGTTCGTGGATCTGCTTCCTCCTTGTTGACATTTCTAGGCTTTTCTTGGCAATGCAGGTGAAGATTGTGCGGGAGTCCATGAACCGGATGATCGAGGCGTGGAAGGAGATCCCGGACGCGGAGGAGGATGTGTGCTCCTCCGCCGCGTCGCCGGCCCAGACCAGATCTCCTTCTCTCGCAGGTGATGTCACCAGTGTTCTTTTGGAAATTTTGAGTAAATTGTTCTCTATTGTTTGGACTTTGGACTAGTATATTAATATGAACTTGCCTGGTAAAAAAGACACAAGTGGAGTGTGTTTTGGTGAGACACTAGGCAGGAGGACTGTTCTTTCCTGGTACTATATGACAAGAGGAAATTCAAAAATGTTCCATTCAAAATATACAAATATATATATATACACATGCATTGTACTACTATTACATATGCATACTCCAATTGGGTTTCCTGGTATATGAGTTCTGACACTATTTTGTTTTGTAATCAAACAGATAGTGCAAGTGATGGTCGATACCCGGCTGATTCCCTAGGCTCCAATTCCGTCCAGTCAGTTACAAAGAGGAACATGCTGTCGGCAAGCAGGTCACCGCCGTCAGTCAATAACCGAAGGACCAGCCCTTCCATCAGAAGCAAGAAGAGCTCGCCGCCTTCATGCGGCGGCGATGTGGACCAAGCCAAGAAATATGACTACAAGGTCGACGTCACCGCTGCAGCAGACGCCACCCCGATCAGGACGGTGACCGGGGAGAAGCTTCTGAAAGAGGGCAATGTTAGAGCAAGGCTTGAAGCACGGAAGATGCTGTTCCAGAAGAGTGGTGAGAAAGGGTACAATAAGGTGGCCGGGCGCAAGTCAGGGTCTAGAGTCGTTCCGTTTAACGGCGATGGTGACTTGGAAGAAAGCACCGAGGTTGAGGATGATGGGCCGGAGGAGGTTCAGTCAGACCACTCCTCTGAGGAGCTTCAGTTGGTTCACAAAGATGAAGACCTGTCCAAGATCAGGATGCAGCTTGTTCAGATAGAGAATCAGCAGACAAACTTGCTCGACCTTCTCCAGGTAAATTTCTCTTGTTATGTTCTATGTCATCTCTTTAGAACCCGATGAAACTCTTGATTATTTGGGTTTGTGCAAGTGCTTCGCTATGGGGCTAGGCGGATACATCTCCAGTGTCTGCATTGGATAAACTCGAGAATTAGGCCTTAACTTGATAAAGAAAATGAAAGTAAATAAATGTAAATGTAGTTAGATGCACCATCTTAGCCCACTAAATTTCTTCATTAGTTCAAGGGCATCACAGTTAACAGAGGATGGGATGGGAGTTTGAATTTTGAATTTCACATCAAACTCAAGACACATTTGATGGTAATTGTACATGTGCAAATGAGAAAATCATTGGTACAAAAAGAAGAGTTGATTGTATACTTCTGAACAACATAAACATTGGGGGAACTCATGCATTCCCGGGTTTTCAACATTTGGTCGTGGTGCGTGGCATTGACCAATGATTATTGGTACGAACCATGCATCCATTCATTGTGTCTTGATGGCACTAACCCAATGACACATCAAAATGAGCAGTGGCATGGTATGGGGACAACCTGGACAGACAGGTACATGCCATTTAGTGGCTATATGACAATGTCTTAATCAGCAGCTGTTGAAACTTACGGTCTTATGTTATTTTTCATATAACCCACTAATACTCCCTCCGTAAACAATAGTGACCTAAAACGTCTTACATTTGTTTACAGTGGGGGTAGTTTTTTGTACTTTGTTCCTGCATTTGCAGTCACCATCCAATGTATAGAGCAGCATGTTTTTCAGATATCATATCTTTTGCTGCCGATTTCTATCCATCATTTTGCAAATGTACACTGTGTCCATGCTTGCTGAAAATTTATCCAATATTTATTTCTCTCTTGTCTTTGTTCATCAGAAATTTATGGGGAGCTCCCAGAATGGGATACGTTCGTTGGAGACAAGGGTGAACGGTCTGGAAATGGCACTGGACGAGATCTCGCGTGATCTGGCCGCCTCTTCAGGAAGGATGCCAAGCAGCGAACCTGACATGAACTGCTGCATCCCGAGCCCAAAATTCTGGAGAAAAAATGAAGGCGGTAGATACACTTCAAGGTACCCCGTCTCCGACCTAGCAAACCACCCCGAGGAGAGCAGAGCTTCTCATAAGTGGGAGAGGCAGAAGTTTGGAGTTCAGGGTGGATTTGTCACCAACCCATTAGCAGAGCAGAACACTTCATACGTGAGGAGCACGTTGGTTGCTCAGGAAGGCAGGAGGCAGAATTCAGCCCAATACAAGTCGAGGTAGGTAAGTCGATCGACGCTAATTCACCTCACTCTTTGCAAGTCCACACGAGTAGATACGGTTGGTAGGCCAACCAGATGTGCCGATGACACCTTGAAACCTGACTTTAGCATATCAGAGTAGTCAAATTCATGGTGCCATACCCACATCATGCAATGCATCTTCACAGAATTTTCAAATTCATGGTACCATACCCACATCATGCAATGCATCTTCACAGAATTCCCTTTATAACGCTATCCTTTCTTATCCAGCCACCCAGGAATTGATGTATTTCCATCCTGTCCATTTTGTGCAGGGGGCGTTAGGCGGCAAAGATGCTCCATCTGAAGCCTGAATCACCTGCATGTACGAGGCGGGCGGGAGCATATGCAACATGTCACTTCATCACATTCTAGGAGGCCTTTTCTTGTTTTCTCCAGAATTCAAAGCTGAGTTTGTACATGAATTTATGGAGTTTTCTTTTGCGAGTTGGTTCGACGGTTCAGATTTCTGCGAAACAGAGCCTGGACTCTAAAGCATGAAGACCCCCACAGCCCCACTGCGAGGTGGGCACCGTTTGTATTATACCTCCGGCCCTGAGACGGCCCCTGCAGGTCTTGAGATATGCATGTATCTTGCACTGTTTATGTACATAGTTTGGATACAGCAGTTCCTATCTTCGCGAGATGCCATTGAACAAATGTTCTTGAGTATGCTCTCGCTGAGATCATGAAAGCAAAAGATCCAACAGTGCTGTCCTTCGCCTGTGCTTCTGTCTTTTTTTTTCCTTCATCTGTTATATGTGCTGCTGTCTCTTGGTTCTGCTTGTTTGAGTGTGGCTACTGCGTGAGTGGCAAAAAATTGCAAGAAACCGCATACATCGTGTTGCCGGACGAACAGAGCCTCCATTTTGCATTGCGCTCACTCACTTGTAATTTTGGATGCAACAATCAGGTGAATCATGTTCTTTTAGATGAACACATATATTACTAAATAAAACTTGTAAAAGCTGACCAACGGCACTGCTCGGCAATAAAAAACATGAAAGCCCTGATAATGTTTTCCAGCATACAGAAACGCCAGGGAAGTAACAGATCTACAAAACCTAAAACACAACCCGCATTTCGGCCATCTTCAGAAAATGTATACAGGCAGAATTTGCATATGTGAAAGCGGTCATATAACAAGAATCATGTATCTAAACTGTCTCAGATATTGTCCACAAGGTTCTGTGATGTCGCTACAAAACTCGGTTGCAAAAAAGATATATACAAAAACTTGTGTTCATATAGGTTCCTATCATGATAGCATTAGCCGAAATAACATGCCACGGCTGTGAGCGCAAAAAGCTGCGATAAAAGTGGAGGTGACAGCACGTAGACATCGAAGCTACTCCAATAACCTGCTCCGAACTGCCTCAAACTTCCAATTTGCTAAGCAATAATCACCAAGGAGAAAATGAAGTATATGCACCCTTGCAGGTAAAATGAAAGGCCGGTCAAATAACTGAACCGCAATTCTCAGGCTGCTCAGAGGAACATTTCGACGATCACATTCAATCCCTCACTGTATGTCAACCAGATGAACACATATGCATGCGGAAGAGCAGGTGTTCCAGCATAATCAAGATGCAACTACCAACTACTCCAAGTAGATCCTTCTCCAGTTAGTGGCAAAGCAGCGTAAATGTACTGTTTCGACATACTATTCTTCTGGTGATGATGGTGGCTGTAGGTCTAATTTGTATGCCTGAATTTCCATTGGTGAGATGAGAACATTACCCTCCTGAGCTACATCGCCAATTTGCTCGAGATACCCTAGCATTTCAGGGTCATCGTTCAAGAGGTTCAGAGAAGTTGCCTTCACATTTAAGACCGATAGATCTTTGAACATGTCAAACAGATTTACAGCCTCTTCCCCGATACTTGTACATTGTAACCCACCCCTTTTGCAGTATGATGCATCCCAGCCCCTTCTCTGCAACAGAATGGCAAATCTTGGCTCAACTGCTTCGGTATGAGCAAACCTTAGAGGCTGAGGGACCTTCAAGTTGACAACATGTATATCACAGGGCAAAGATGTAGCCAATGGAGCAAATGTCTGTTGAGGAAGCTTAAAGGATTTTTCATGAAGTTCTTTGCTCACAAAAGCATGCATTGGGTAGTTCAGGTGTGCCCCCACACGGTGGGAAAGCAGTGATGGCTGAAGAGTAATTGAATTGTGAGATTTAGGCAAAGCAGACACATTAGACTCCATGAGGAGATGGAAGATTACATTCATGGGCCGGTTGTCCATTACCCCCTGCCCCAAACCACGGCCATCGTCCCGAACCAGCCTACGATCCAACATAATCTCCATCCATCCTTTTTTCAAGCTTGCTGCTCCTAATGATTGCTTGGAGTGTACTGAAAACCGGTTGCCAGGTGAATCCTGTAAGAAGGCAAGTGATGGCATTGGGTAATAATTGCCCTGCAAGGGGATCTTATCATATGTCTGCCTCCGACTCATCTGAAAGCCATTCAGATCAGAATAGAACACTCTCTGGTTGTCAATATCTGTCTTGTATCTGACAATTAGCTCCCTGTCATCAAATACACGACCGACAAGTTCAACATGGTATTCCTTCTCAACCAGCATATCCTGTATAGAGTCCCCGCAACTATAGATGCGTGTGCTATGTGAGAGAGGTGACTTATCCCACTCCGTCTTTGGAAGGGAATGGGCTTCTTGAACCAATGGCCCTTCAGTTAGGATGAAATATCCTCCTTCCTTAACAATTGGCCTTGCTTCCCCAATAGGTTTGAACAAGTATGCCCCACTTCCACGACTGCTGTACATGGCAATTTCTTCGCCTATCTCAGTTTTCTCCCCATGTTTGTGACGAGTGACTGTCTGGAGGAGGCCATGACTTACATCAAAAGAAAGAGTATGATAAGAATTCTTCATCTCCACAGTTTTACCTTCAAGATTTGAACAATGATATGGTTCAGGGCAAGAAAATTCTTGGGAAGCGGTGAATGCTTTTACCACAGCAGGAGTAGCCTTTTCACAGTCCTGGCCCACGGCCACATAGTAAGTCTCCAAACCCAGTGCAGGAACAGAAGCTCTCCAATACAGACGGTGTCGGCCAGTAGAAATCTTCTCACCACTGACATACTGCCACTCAGGGGAAATTTGACATTTCAAACAGGACCCAGTTGAATTGAGAACAGATACATCAGGATTGCTTACCACAATCATAACAATCTCATCCCTTGTTTGCTCTAATGGGTTAAAAAAGACAACAGAATGTGTCTTCCCTTCATGAGGGTTGAGAACCCTATGCACAGGTTGAACATCATACTTTGATCGTTCCTGCACCGGCTCAAAATGTGATAAAATTGTAGGATCAGATCTATCATGGACATCTCCCAAAAGCACTTCGACTGCCCTTGACATAAATAGCTGCAAATCTTGCAAAGAAGTGTGCATTCGAGTCCCATAGTCCACTACGACATGATCCTTAGCTGTGCCAGTTACCCCATCATGATGCTGAAAAAGTGCCAAATTCCTCCTTGCTGCTGTTAGTTTGTGAGAGAAACTGATGGGAAGTTTTGCACACTGAAATTTCTGACAGTATCCAAGAACAAATGAACTCAGAATCTCTGAGGCACGGAGTGTCTGCTCTAGAACGCGGTCAACTGCTTTGAAGAATGGCCTTGATACATAGTAACCACTCCAGTAATCCTGATTTCTATCAGCATATGTAAAGAAGTCCCCTGAAAGTGTTGGAAAACCTTGCAGCTCAACAGAACCAACTTCACCAGGGCGTGTATAGTTTATCTTTTCAGCTTCATCTCTCAGTGTAGAGAAGTAATCCTCCAGGGTTCCAAATTTGACTTCAGCATTCAGATGGGGATTAGAATTGATGTAATCAAAAAGCTTCTCATAATTGCGAAATTGTGCTTCTGCTTCCTCGGTATTAACATACCGGAAATCATCTCCCAAAGGAATGAGAAGTGTATTTGTTCTGTACAGGGTTGACTTTTTCCTGTATTGATCTAGAAGTTTCATTGCTCTCTCTTGCACATTATTTGAATCTGTTTCAACTGGATCATATCTCCATGGGCAAGACTCATAGCTGAAACCACGCATTCGAGCAAAGTCAAACTGACAGCAGATAGCTGGTTCTGGTCCACAGGTGTGTGGTATGTCATAAGAATAGAAGGGCATCATATGAACAAATATGTCAGTCGTTTCTTCGATATCCCAGTTCTGCCTCCACAAATATTCAAGATTCTGCTTCCTCGCAAGCTCCTTTTTCAGCTCATAGTGTGTTCGCTGGATCAACATGTTATGGAAACCCATTCTCCTCAGTAGATAAGCCATGGTAGATGAATAGCCAAATGGGTCAATGGACCAAGAATTCTTGGGAATAACTCCAATGGTATCATTGAGCCACATGTTCCCCTCCATCATCTGAGGTAAAGAAAATTAGGAAGATCATCATATTAGATTGCAATAGATAATTATTCCAACCCATATTATAGTAATAGCCGGCACTAGCTATTTAGTCTACATCGCAGGTTGGTGAAAGATTAGATCAACTCTCATAAATTCTAAACATCATGTTTGAGTGCAAATAACATGTGGCTTGATTCAGCTAGAAATAGCTGATTGACTTGAAGGTTCAAAGAAACAATGTGGTACTTAGAGTAATAAAAACTATCATAGCTTAATGCAAATGTAAATAGGGAACAGAAGACGATTCATAGTCTATTTCCAAACTAATGAGTGTAGTTTTAATATCATTTTGTCGCAGTGTATAGCAGAAAGCAATATCTGAGTCCATTTTTTTGCATGAGCAGAAACAGCATGGTTATAAATAGCATGAAAACGCATTCAATAAAAGACTGTCCCTACTGAGGTGTTTTCCCAATATGTACAGTTCATTCTTTCTCATATTGTTTATGTGCGGCGAGATATACAAGTAGGAAAAGAACACGCTTAATTCATGCATGAGGTACAATTGAAGGTCATAACACGGCATATTTAGCGCTAGGGAAAACTGAAACATAATGCAAAATATATAAATATGATTTGAGTATACTTGCCTGCTCTATGATGGCAAAATAGTGGGAGTTTGCCTGCATTTAAGAAATGGCGGAATTATAAGTACCTTATATTTAGAAAGAAATAGATTGTGTGGCAAAATCAAAGTTCTGATGAGTAAACTTGTCATGCCTGAAGGCAGGATTGAACTAACATACAGAATTCAATAAATTCAAAGCCCAATAAGTAACAGGCCTACAATGTCTATCCATAAATAAAAATCAGCAAAATACCAGTAACAGATTAATCATCAAATGCTCCACTTATATAGTACTAAATACGGCCATTTAGATTATTATTCTCAAGGGACAACAAACAGACATAGTTTTCACAATGCTCGACTCAGAAGTTTTATGTTATTAAACAATGACTGACTGACACAAAAGAGCTCGCAGCAGAACTAAACTATTGCAGGCAAACATATGTGAATTCTGTTTGTGATCCTTTAGCCATGGTGTTAAATGTTGAATCTCCTCTCCATGTGCACTCGGAAGTTTTATGTTATTAAACAATGACTGACTGTCACAAAAAATGGTCACAGCAGCACTAAACTATTGAAGGCAAACATATGAAACATGCGAATGCTGTTTGTGATCCTTTAGCCATGCTGTTAAATGCTGAATCTCCTCTCCATGTGCACCAAGAACATGTACTCTTAGACCGACCAGTATATGACATGGATACATCATTCACACACATACTCATTGAATTTGTAAATTTCCAGATCATGAAGTGGGCAGGTAGATGCAAGCACTCCAGTATAGACAACAGCGATCAAACATAATATGCCCAAAATGATTGGTAAGCATCAAACGAGCAAGTTAGGTAAAATGAAATGAAAGTCCATTCCATGCATAGCCTAGCCCCAAATAGCAACATCCATGACAGAAATAAACAATAGTACAAGGAAACAGAAACTATGCTATACTAATACTCGTAAAACCCTGTATAAACCACGAGAATTTGCTCATGTCACCTCATCGTTCATGACCCAGCCGCCACTGACAATCTCGAGCTGCCCGTTGTGCACGAGCTTGGCAAACTCCTCCTGCTCCTTCCGCGGGGCGTCACGCCACCACCTCTCCAGGTACGACATCTCCTCCCATATGAATTTCCTGCGGGGATCCTGCAGGACGGGACAAAATTCGCCGTCAGAAAACAGGCCCGGGCCATGAAACCGCATCTCGCATGGGCACGGAGATCTGGACGAACCTTGGAGAGGGACTCGATGATGGTGTCGAGGATGTGGCGCGACTGGCGGTCGTAGTACTCCTCGACGGTGTGGATCCAGCCGGGGTCGTTGTGGGAGTGGGGCGCGACGAAGACCTTGAGCTTCTCGGCGTCCCACTCGTCGCCCTTGTAGGTGACCTCCCACCCTTGCTTCCACGCGCCGCCGTCCACGTCCTCGAACTGGATCCGGTCGTAGAGGTCCCTGGTGGTGATGTCGACGGGCGCCTCGCGGCCGGCCCTGGCGGCGACGGCGGCCGCGGCGGCCTCCGCCGCCACGGAGTCGCGGCGGAAGGCCGGCCTGCGGGTGAGGCGGGCGCGGGGGCGGGCGGGGGACGGCGCGGCGGAGCGGGAGGAGGGGAAGCCTAGGCGGAGGAAGGCGAACAGGAAGAGGAAGAAGAAGAAGGCGGCGGCGAGCTGGAGGACGCGGCGGGAGGAGGAGGAGGAGGAGGCGGAGGCGGGGTGGGGGCCGCGGCGGCGGGTGGAGGCGGGGGCTACCTTGGCGCGGTGGTGGTGCGCCTTCGGCTTGGAGGTGGTCGGGAGGAGGGCGCCGGTGCGGCCGCCGCCGCCGGAGAAGAGGTGCATCGCCGCCGGCGGGGAGGCGCTGCTGGTGCGGCGGTGGGAGGAAAGGAAATGGCGAGTGAACTGACCTCGCGGCGGGGGTCGTTTCGATTGGTTTTCTCCGGCCCGGTGATATTTCTGGGTGCTTCGTTAGTGCGCAGCAGGGCGATGGGGCCCCCTCGTGGAGTATCGGTCACTGACAGGTGGGCTCTCCGTCTTCGGGGTTTGTTGGCTCGGTGTTTGGTGGCGGATTTTGCAAGTCACGGCCTCACAAGGAATCGTGGAGTGGATCGTCGAGCGATGCAAGGAAATGTGTTGCGGAGTCGTTCTATCTTTATTGACTTCATTGAACAAGCAAATTATATGGGCGATGTTACCAGTGGATGATTTTAACCAGAAATAAATTGCCCCCAGAGCCGTCCAATCAATCGCTCCAGCCGGATCGGGCAGCTCCCGTGGCAGCACCGACAGGAGCCGTTCCATGGCAGCACCCGCAGCACCGTCGGCGTCCCGGCGACGCTCCATTGCAGCGTCGGCGAAGCTTCAATGCAACTCCAACGGCGTTTCGTTGCAGTTCCGGCGGCGCTTCATTGCAACCCTGCGCACTTCGCTGCAACTCCGGCTTCCCCCTTTGCTTCACCGGCTGCTGCAGCCCGTCGGCTAGCTTGCAACACCGCAACGTCGGCGCCACCACGCTTCCCTGCAGCTTCGGCGGCCCCCCATGATGCTTCGTCGCAACGACGGCGAGCCCCCTCTACTTCACAGACTATTGCAGCCCGCCTGCCAACCCGCAGCGCCGCACCGTCACACGATGAGCTGGTTGGTATTTCACACCTCCTCTCATCGGCCTCCCGATTACAACATGTTTGGCGAACGGCGCCGCCTTGCAACGTCGTCGATGGTTGCAGCATCGCGCGGGGCCTCCTACATCGCAACACCCCCTCCCCACCCCCGATGGCGGTGAGCGATAGAGCTGGTGTGTGGTGCAGTGTGAAGGAAGAAGAAGAAAAAGAGAAAAGGAAGAGTGGTTGGAGGAAGAGATAAGGGAAAGTAAAGGATGAGTGAGGGAGAGAGATAAGCGACGCATGGGGCCCACTAGACGTGTGGCGCGCGTCGAAGGTGGCTTACGAAGCGCGTTGATCAGGCGGCTTAGAATAAACGTTTTACAAATTATATCGGAATCATTATCTGCAAACATATGTTTTGCCAACGAACCCCCCTTGAACCGCACGATCTACACCGATGGGCAATTTTCACAAAAAAAATCAAAAGAAGGAACTGTCATGGCAGTTTGCTACTTTTTGAGCTTGCGTTGGTTTTTGTAACATCCCAAATTTTCAATTTGGAATGTTATACATTAGATCATCATTGCATAGCATATTTTATTGCATTTTGGCAAATCCTCAAGAAAAATCCTAAGTAACTCAAGGACCCTCGGAGAAAGTTGGGGATTTTTCCCGGTTTTCATATTTGATTTTTTATCAAATAATAAAACGAGGATTTTTGGTTTTAATAATTTTTCTCTCCGAAAAATATTTCATATTAAAATAAATGAGAGGAGAAAATATGACTTCTCCAAAATAATTTAAATATTGGAGGAAAATATTAAAATCAAATATTTGATTTTATTCGGATTTTATTTGTAATTTTAATTGCATTAGAAAAAATTGCACGTTTTAAAACTGCATTTTTAGGGCCAAGAAAATGTTCATCTCGTTCTAATTATTTTAATTAGACGGTGAAAATTTGTTTTGGCATTTTTGGATTTTTATTTATTTTTCTACGATTTTTTTAGTTCGGCGGAATATTATTTAAAAAAAATCCCGAGCGCGCCGACTGGGCCGAAGCCCAGCCGACGGCCCAGTTCCCCCGCGTGGCCCAGCCCAGCCGCTGTCGTCTCCCACCTGGAGACGGAGCCGCCGCCCGACTCCCGCACGGCCACGACACCGCCGCCGTCGCCCCTTCCCCAAGGCAGCACCCCCCTCCTTATATACCCCGGCCCCGCCGCCCTCTCTCCTCACCCCGCCGCCCGACCCGCACCCGTCCCCGCCGCCAGGAGCGCCCGACGCCGCCGCCGACGCCCCGTCTCGCCGCCCCGACGTCGCCCTGAGCCCCGCCGCCCCTCGCCGCCCCCGTCCGACCCCGCCGGAGCCCGTCCCGACCCCGCCGGAGCTGCCCGACGAGGTAGCCGCAGCCGCCGCCGCCGAGCCGGTTTTAAAAAAAAACCGTTCGGTTTATTTTTTTCCGAAACCCTAGTTTTTTTTAAATAGATTGGTTTATTTTTTTGGTTTAGTTAATTAGTAAACGTTCACCGATCGTTCGTTTTAACGAACGTGTTCGTCGGTTTGTCGCAGCTAACGAACGTCCGTTCGTTTAACTGTTCGTCAGTTTTCTTTTTCGTCGGTTTTTCCGCGATTTTTCCAGATCGCGATTTCTGATCAGATTTTCGTTCTGGTTTATCTTTTCGCTCGTTTATCGGAATCAGGCGATTCAAGCGCCTAGAGTTTCGTCTCGAAATTCTCTTTCCGTTTAATCTACTCAAACAAGTTTTGCTACTGTAAAATTTGACCTAGATCCAGATTAGTAAACGAAGCTTGTTTCTTTCGCCGTTTGACTTTCGTTGCTTCGTTCGATTTGTTTCTTTTTGCAAACCGGAGTTCTTAAGTTGAACTTTCTGGTTAGATCTTTTATTTGAGTTTTACCTGTGCATTTGATGAGTGCTTATTGTATGCTTGTTTGTTTGCGATAGAGTACCCGGAGTGCGCCGCTTGCTACTTCGAATCTCTAAGTTTCACGGATCATCAGCAAGGCAAGTAACACTTTGATCATACCTCTTTTACTACCCAGTTTTATTGCATTAGACAAATCCTCAAACATTGCATGGTTAGGATCTAATTAAATTGTGGGTATTGGGAAGTAGTTGAGGTAGTACCTATTACCTGTTTTATTATCAAACCCTTGGGAGTTACTTCTACGTTTGCTTATATTGCTATGCTATGCTAGTAGACGTGGATTGGGTTTGAGTGTATCCATGACAGATGTGAGATTGTTAATATATGGTTAAACTTAAGGTGGCAACTAAAACTCACATCTGGGTGGATTGAGGTACCTGGGTATTCCAGGATTGCCTGTTTTTCTAAGGACCGCCACCCAGGCTCAAAGGGATCATGAGATTATTCATGCTAGAAACTTCCGTGTGCAGCCACAAGCTATTATGGGCTCTAGCATAGTTGATTAAGTTGTGTGAGCTCTTGAAGAGGTAGACTAGCAGATGTAGGGGTTGTAGGTGGTACTGTCTACCCGGAGTAGAGAGTTAACGCTTCTGAAAGACTGTGTCTCGGTCATCCGTTTCTCAAACATCATGTAGTGCGAGAATCAAGCGGAGGCGATCGAGTCTTGTGGGGAAAAGTGCACAAACCTCTGCAGAGTGTACAATCTAATCATGGTTAGCCGTGTCCCCGGTTATGGACATCTTGAGTATCTAGTACTTGGATTATCATGTGAATCTCATCACCATGTTACTTTAATTAATTTTGTTGGGTTAATGATGATACTTAATTGGGATTGAGAATGCTGTCAACCATTCTCAATGTTTAACAACCACCATGATAGTTAAATAAAATTTATTCCTTTGCAGTAGGGAAAAATTGGCTTTTCGCAAAACTGTAACCATAGAGCCTTCTACCAGCCATATATGCATGTAGTATAGCATTATTATGTTCATTACTCTCTATGTGTTACATTGCCAGCATATTCCATGTGCTGACCCGTTTCGGGCTGCAACGTTTCATGTTGCAGACTTTTCAGACGACGAGTAAGGTGCCTTAGGTCGTGGTCTTATACTCAGTGATGCCGTTGGAGTTGATGGACTCACTTATCTTCCAAGTCTTCCGCTGTTATCGTATTTAGATGGCCTTAAGCCATATTTATCATACTTATTCTCTTTTGAGATACTCGTTGTAATAAGTGTGTGATTGCTACTCTGTTATAAATCCTCCATTTGTACTGTGCGTGTCAGCATTACTGATCCAGGGATGACACTGGTGCACAGCAGCACAGACTGTTTGAGGTCTGGTCGCTACAAAGGTGGTATCAGAGCACACGCTGACTGTAGGACACGACCACTAAGCTTAAACCCTAGAACACTACTCTCTTCTCATTTCTGACTCCTCTCCACTTTCTACTCTTTTAGGAATGGCGGATGCAAGGAACAAGTTCATGCAACCGGATGAAGAGACACCTTTTGGACGACACTTGAAGGAAGTCACTAAGTACCTGAACATCGGAATACCAAGCTTCACCGGAACCTACAACGCCACACTACCAGAAGAGGAGCGCTGGAAGATTCAAGTTCAAGTTCCAGGAAGGACGTTCACGCCAGTCACTGAGCCTATAGAGTTTTCCTTTGATGCACCAACCTGGAGTTTAGGGAAGAGCATGGCAGCCCACATCTCTATGGGACGCATTGGAGAAGTCTACCGCAAGGAGCTTAAGGATACTATTTATCAGATTTGTGGACGCCGAGATGAGCAATGGGAGATGATCAGCACCAAGAAGGATGGATCAATTGCAGCTTTCATCCAGGAGCAAAACCAACACATTCGTCGCCAGGAGAACCAGATGTGCGCAGACATGATAGAACTGAAGAAGGCATTGACCAAGATCACGGAGTTGGAGGAAGAACTCAAGGCTACGCGCGATGGATATGAGGAGGAGATCGCCACGTTGTTGGAGAAGAACGCGACCTGATACAGAAGATCGGAGTATTCATGGGAGACCCAGCACCTGGAGGACAAGACGACGATTCTACTTGCCCGGATAACTACATCATCATCGACGACACCGACTCAGACCCCAGTGAAGATGACTTTGTTGATGAAGCTGGAGCAGATATCATGGAGTCTTCGACCGATCAAAATTTCTAGTAGACCACCATATCAGTAGTAGTATTCCCCCATGTAAATAGTATAGTCCGAGCACTTTTGTAACGATAGTTAGATCGATTGTATGCCTTGTTTGATTGATTGAGTGATATTGATTGTGTTTGTCTCATGAGCATATGGGTAGTGTTTCCTCTCTAGACCTCATTCTATTCTATATCTCATCTTTTCTAAACCTATCAGATGCCTCCGAGACGCGACACCGGATTTGTTTTCCCACCGGAGATCACTCAGTTGATTCAGCAGCAGAATGCCCTGATGCAAGTGTTAGTACAGAACCAAGGCAACAACAACAACAACCCACCACCACCACCTGTTGATCACTTAGCCCGTTTCTTGAGGCTAAATCCGCCGGTGTTTTCCAGCAGCACCGAGCCGATTGTTGCAGATGATTGGCTCCGCAAAGTTGGAAGGGAGTTGACCACTGCAGGATGCACAGATGCGGAGAGAGTGCGTTTTGCCGCACATCAGCTTGATGGACCCGCAGCATCATGGTGGGAGAATTACACAGCCACACACCCTATTGACACTGTCACATGGGACCAATTTCAGCAAGCTTTCCGTACTGCCCATGTTTCAGCAGGAGCTATGGCTATGAAGAAGCGTGAGTTTCGCAACCTACGCCAAGGAGGACGCACCGTAGGCCAGTATGTGGAGGACTTTAGTAAGTTAGCACGTTATGCTCCAGATGACGTTGCTACAGATGCAGCCAAGCAGGAGAAGTTTCTGGAAGGACTGAATGATGAGCTGAGCATGCAGCTGATGGTAGCAACCTTCAACAACTACCAGGAGTTGGTAGATAGAGCACTCATGATTGAAGGGAAGCAGCAGCAGATTGAAAACCGTAAGAGGAAGTATGGACAAGGGAAGTACAATTCTGGAGCTCAGCAGAAGCCACGTTTTGCCCCGAAATCGGGAGGACAGTTTCAGCATACCCATGGAGGAGGTAGTTCGCACAACCATAATGGCCCCAAGAATGGTAATGGGAATGGAGGAAGCAACGGGCAGAACCGTAATAACCCATCTACCCCAGCCAAGAGGGATCTAAGTCACGTTACTTGTTTCAAGTGCCAGAAGACTGGACATTATGCAACTGAATGCCCTGAAGCCCAGAATGGAAATGGCAATGGAAGCTCTGGGAAGAAGCCGAACCCTTTCAACAAAGGACATGTGAACCACGTTAGCGTGGAGGAGGTAGAAGCTCAGCCAGATGCAGTAATAGGTAAGTTTTTGGTTAAGTCATTTACTGCACTCGTTCTTTTTGATACTGGTGCATCGCATTCATACATATCAAGGGGATTTGTGGATAAGTATAAACTGCCAACCCAAGCCCTTAGGTCACCCATGTTAGTAACCTCGCCAGGAGCAGAGTATATGGCTAGTTTATGGTGTGATCGGTTACCATTAAGGATTGGTAACTACGTGTTTCCCTCGGACCTAATAGTATTGGAATCGCAAGGATTGGATGTGATATTAGGCATGGATTGGTTATCAAAGTATGGAGGGAACATTGAGTGCGCCAGTAAGACGATTTTGCTTACCACCCCAGAAGGAAGAAGGATTAAGTATGTATCCCGGCATATGCCGAAGAGGACTCAGGTGAATTCCTTATCAGGAGTTGTACAGGAGGAAGTACCAGTGGTGAAGGATTTCCCTGACGTATTTCCAGAAGAGTTGCCAGGCATGCCACCGGATAGAGACATTGAGTTTCTGATTGAACTTTTGCCAGGCACAGGACCAATATCTAAGAGACCGTACAGGATGCCCGCAAAAGATTTGGAGGAAATTAAGAAGCAGATTAAGGAGTTACTGGATAAAGGCTATATTCGCCCAAGTTCGTCACCTTGGGGATCACCCGTACTTCTAGTGGAGAAGAAAGATGGATCGTTGAGGATGGTTGTTGATTATCGTGGATTGAATGAAGTGACCATCAAAAATAAGTACCCACTGCCGATGATCAATGATTTGTTTGACCGCTTACAAGGAGCTAAGGTATTTTCCAAGATCGATCTACGATCAGGATACCATCAGTTAAAGATTCGAGAGCAGGATATACCTAAGACGGCTTTTACCACCAGGTATGGGCTGTATGAGTATACCGTTATGTCATTTGGTCTGACTAACGCACCTGCCTATTTCATGAACCTGATGAACAAAGTGTTTATGGAGTTTTTGGATAAGTTCGTCGTGGTGTTCATTGATGATATTTTGGTCTACTCAAAGAACGAAGAGGAGCATAAGGAGCATTTGCGTTTGGTACTTGAGAAGCTCAGAGAACATCAGTTATACGCCAAGTTCAGCAAATGTGAGTTTTGGCTGAAGGAAGTTGGATTCCTCGGACATGTTATATCCGGAGAAGGAATAGCAGTAGACCCCGCCAAAGTTGACACAGTAACAAGCTGGGAAGCACCCACGTCAGTTGGAGAGATCCGGAGTTTTCTTGGACTTGCAGGATACTACCGGAGGTTCATTGAGAATTTCTCGAAGATTGCTAAACCCATGACAGAGCTGTTAAAGAAGGACACCAAGTTCAATTGGACTGAGGATTGTGAAGCTAGTTTTCAGGAGTTGAAGAAACGTTTGGTTACATCACCAGTGTTGATTCTGCCAGACCAACGCAAGGATTATGAAGTTTATTGCGACGCTTCTCGTCGAGGACTTGGAGCAGTGCTTATGCAGGAAGGAAGAGTTGTTTCATATGCTTCACGGCAACTTAAACCCCATGAGAAGAATTATGCCACGCATGATCTGGAGTTAGCAGCCGTAGTGCATGCGTTGAAGACATGGAGACATTTTCTCATCGGAAATCACTGTGAGGTGTACACGGATCACAAGAGTTTGAAGTACATTTTCACGCAAAAGGAGTTGAATCTCAGGCAAAGGAGATGGTTGGAACTCATAAAGGATTATGATATGAGATTGCATTATCACCCCGGAAAGGCTAACGTAGTAGCAGACGCGTTGAGCCGCAAGAGTCATGTCAACACACTCATGACCGGAGAGTTACCGAAAGTATTAGCCGAGGATCTTCGCGAGCTATGTTTGGAGATAGTACCGAGAGGTTACGTAGCAACGTTGGAGATTCAGTCTACCTTGATGGAAAGGATCAGGGAAGCTCAAAAGACAGACAAGGAGATTGCAGAGATAAAGGAAAGAATGAGTAAAGGAAAAGCCAAGGGATTTCGTGAGGATGAGCACGATACCTTATGGTTTGAGGACCGCGTTTATGTGCCTAATGATCCGGAGATCAGGAAGTTGATCTTGCAAGAGGCCCATGATTCACCGTATTCGATTCACCCAGGAAATACCAAGATGTATTTGGATTTGAAGGATACTTTCTGGTGGACCGGAATGAAGAAGGATATTGCGGAGTATGTAGCAGTTTGTGATGTATGTCAGAGAGTGAAGGCAGAGCATCAGAAGCCAGCAGGATTGCTACAGCCATTGCCGATACCCGAATGGAAGTGGGATAAACTAGGCATGGATTTTATCACGGGATTGCCCAGGACTCGTTCAGGCTATGACTCAATATGGGTTGTAGTCGATCGTTTGACGAAAGTAGCTCATTTCATCCCAGTGAAGACCACTTACACCAGTGCTAAGTTGGCAAAGATATACATGACCAGAATCGTATGTTTGCATGGAGTTCCGAGGACCATTGTATCAGATAGAGGAACCCAGTTTACCTCGAAGTTTTGGAATCAGTTACATGAAACTTTGGGAACCAGGCTAGAATTCAGTACAACTTTTCACCCACAGACAGATGGACAGACCGAGAGAGTCAATCAGATTTTGGAAGATATGCTGAGAGCTTGTGCGCTAGATTATGGATCTAGTTGGGACGACAATTTGCCATATGCAGAGTTTTCTTACAACAACAGTTATCAAACCAGTTTGAAGATGGCCCCTTTCGAAGCTTTGTACGGAAGGAGGTGTAGGACACCATTGTTATGGGACGAAGTTGGAGACCGCCAGTTGTTTGGACCAGACTTGATTAAGGAATCAGAACAGAAAGTGAAGTTGATTCGCGATAGGCTCAAGGTAGCCCAGTCCAGGCAGAAGAGTTATGCGGATTCTAAACGTAAGGAGACAGTTCACGAAGTCGGAGACAGAGTTTATCTTCGAGTATCACCACTTCGAGGAGTGAAGCGCTTTGGAGTTAAAGGAAAGTTAGCGCCACGTTTTGTAGGACCATACAGAGTTTTGGAGCGTATGGGAGAAGTTGCTTACAAGCTGGAATTGCCTGAAGGATTGTCAGGAGTTCATGATGTATTTCACGTTTCCCAGTTGAAGAAGTGCCACGCAGAGATGGCTGAGATACCACTGAGAGATACAGTGCCACTGGAAGCGATTCAGTTGGAAAGTGATTTGACCTATGAGGAGAAACCAGTTAAGATTCTTGAGTATGCCAGCCGAGTCACCCGCAGCAAGGTTATCAAGTTCTGCAAAGTTCAGTGGAGTCACCACACTGAAGATGAAGCCACCTGGGAGCGAGAGGAAGATCTACGGAAGAACCACTCTCATCTATTTTCTAGCCAACCCGAATCTCGAGGGCGAGATTCATCTTAAGGGGGTAGGTTTGTAACATCCCAAATTTTCAATTTGGAATGTTATACATTAGATCATCATTGCATAGCATATTTTATTGCATTTTGGCAAATCCTCGAAAAAAATCCTAAGCAACTCAAGGACCCTCGGAGAGAGTTGGGGATTTTTCCCGGTTTTCATATTTGATTTTTTATCAAATAATAAAACAAGGATTTTTGGTTTTAATAATTTTTCTCTCCGAAAAATATTTCATATTAAAATAAATGAGAGGAGAAAATATGACTTCTCGAAAATAATTGAAATATTGGAGGAAAAATATTAAAATCAACTATTTGATTTTATTCGGATTTTATTTGCAATTTTAATTGCATTAGAAAAAATTGCACGTTTTAAAATTGCATTTTTAGGGCCAAGAAAATGTTCATCTCGTTCTAATTATTTTAATTAGACGGTGAAAATTTGTTTTGGCATTTTGGCATTTTATTTATTTTTCTATGAATTTTTTTAGTTCGGCGGAATATTATTTAAAAAAAATCCCGAGCGCGCCGACTGGGCCGAAGCCCAGCTCCCCCGCGCGGCCCAGCCTAGCCGTTGTCGTCTCCCACCTGGAGACGGAGCCGCCGCCCGACTCCCGCACGGCCACGACACCGCCGCCGTCGCCCCTTCCCCAAGGCAACACCCCCTCCTTATATACCCCGGCCCCACCGCCCTCTCTCCTCACCCCGCCGCCCCGACCTGCACCCGTCCCCGCCACCAGGAGCGCCCGACGCCGCCGCCGAAGACGCCGCCGCCCCGGAGCCCATACGCCGCCGCCGACGCCCCGTCTCGCTGCCCCGACGTCGCCCCGAGCCCCGCTGCCCCTCGCCGCCCCCGTTCGACCCCGCCGGAGCCCGTCCCGACCCCGCCGGAGCTGCCCGACGAGGTAGCCGCAGCCGCCGCCGCCGAGCCAGTTTTTTTTAAAAAAAACCCGTTCGGTTTATTTTTTTCGAAACCCTAGTTTTTTTAAATAGATCGGTTTATTTTTTTTGGTTTAGTTAATTAGTGAACGTTCACCGATCCGTTCGTTTTAACGAACGTGTTCGTCTGTTAGTCGCTGTTAACGAACGTCCGTTCGTTTAACTGTTCGTCAATTTTCTTTTTCGTCGGTTTTTACGCGATTATTCCAGATCGCGATTTCTGATCAGATTTTCATTCTGGTTTATCTTTTCGCTCGTTTATCGGAATCAGGCGATTCAAGCGCCTAGAGTTTCGTCTCGAAATTCTCTTTCTGTTTAATCTACTCAAACAAGTTTTTGCTACAGTAAAATTTGACCTAGATCCAGATTAGTAAACGAAGCTTTTTTCTTTCGCCGTTTGACTTTCATTGCTTCGTTCGATTTGTTTCTTTTTGCAAACCGGAGTTCTTAAGTTGAACTTTCTGGTTAGATATTTTATTTGAGTTTTACCTATGCATTTGATGAGTGCTTATTGTATGCTTGTTTGTTTGCGATAGAGTACCCGCAGTGCGCCGCTTGCTACTTCGAATCTCTAAGTTTCACGGATCATTAGCAAGGCAAGTAACACTTTGATCATACCTCTTTTACTACCCAGTTTTATTGCATTAGACAAATCCTCAAACATTGCATGGTTAGGATCTAATTAAATTGTGGGTATTGGGAAGTAGTTGAGGTAGTACCTATTACCTGTTTTATTATCAAACCCTTGGGAGTTACTTCTACGTTTGCTTATATTGCTATGCTATGCTAGTAGACGTGGATTGGGTTTGAGTGTATCCATGACAGATGTGAGATTGTTAATATATGGTTAAACTTAAGGTGGCAACTAAAACTCACATCTGGGTGGATTGAGGTACCTGGGTATTCCAGGATTGCCTGTTTTTCTAAGGACCGCCACCCAGGCTCAAAGGGATCATGAGATTATTCATGCTAGAAACTTCCGTGTGCAGCCACAAGCTATTATGGGCTCTAGCATAGTTGATTAAGTTGTGTGAGCTCTTGAAGAGGTAGACTAGCAGATGTAGGGGATGTAGGTGGTACTGTCTACCCGGAGTAGAGAGTTAACGCTTCTGAAAGACTGTGTCTCGGTCATCCGTTTCTCAAACATCATGTAGTGCGAGAATCAAGCGGAGGCGATCGAGTCTTGTGGGGAAAAGTGCACAAACCTCTGCAGAGTGTACAATCTAATCATGGTTAGCCGTGTCCCCGGTTATGGACATCTTGAGTATCTAGTACTTGGATTATCATGTGAATCTCATCACCATGTTACTTTAATTAATTTTGTTGGGTTAATGATGATACTTAATTGGGATTGAGAATGCTGTCAACCATTCTCAATGTTTAACAACCACCATGATAGTTAAATAAAATTTATTCCTTTGCAGTAGGGAAAAATTGGCTTTTCGCAAAACTGTAACCATAGAGCTTTCTACCAGCCATATATGCATGTAGTATAGCATTATTATGTTCATTACTCTCTATGTGTTACATTGCCAGCATATTCCATGTGCTGACCCGTTTCGGGCTGCAATGTTTCATGTTGCACACTTTTCAGACGACGAGTAAGGTGCCTTAGGTCGTGGTCTTATACTCAGTGATGCCGTTGGAGTTGATGGACTCACTTATCTTCCAAGTCTTCCGCTGTTATCGTATCTAGATGGCCTTAAGCCATATTTATCATACTTATTCTCTTTTGAGATACTCATTGTAATAAGTGTGTGATTGCTACTCTGTTATAAATCCTCCATTTGTACTATGCATGTCAGCATTACTGATCCAGGGATGACATTGGTGCACAGCAGCACAGACTGTTTGAGGTCTGGTTGCTACAGTTTTACCCTTGAAGAGGAAAAGGTGATGCAGCAAAGTAGAGTAAGTATTTCCCTTAGTTTGAGAACCAAGGTATCAATCCGGTAGGAGACAGCGAACAAGTCACCGAATACCTGCACAAACAATCAACAACTTGCACCCAACATGATAAAGGGGTTGTCAATCCTTTCACGGATACTTGCAAAAGTGAGATCTGATAGAGATAGATAAACGGTAAAGTAAATGTTTTTGGTTTATAGATTGAAAAGTAAAAGATTGCAAAGGAAGTAAATCGGAAACTAAAATTGTAGATCGGAAACTTATATGATGGAAAATAGACCCGGGGGCCATAGGTTTCACTAGAGGCTTCTCTCAAGATAGAAAATATTACGGTGGGTGAACAAATTACTGCCGAGCAATTGATAGAAAAGTGCAAAGTTATGACGATATCTAAGGCAATGATCATGAATATAGGCATGACGTCCGTATCAAGTAGACCAAATCCTGCCTGCATCTACTACTATTACTCCACACATCGACCGCTATCCAGCATGCATCTAGAGTATTAAGTTCATAAAGAACGAAGTAACGCTTTAAGCAAGATGACATGATGTAGAGGAATTAACTCAAGCAATATGATGAAAACCCCATCTTTTTATCCTCGATGGCAACAATACAATACGTGCCTTGCCGCCCCTACTATCACTGGGAAAGGACACCGCAAGATTGAACCCAAAGCTAAGAACTTCTCCCATTGCAAGAAAAACCAATCTAGTTGGCCAAACCAAATCGATAGTTCGAAGAGACTTGCAAAGATATCAAATCATGCATATAAGAATTCAGAGAAGATTCAAATAATATTCATAGATAAGCTGGTCATAAATTCACAATTCATCGGATCTCGGCAAACACACCGCAAAAAAGTATTACATCGAATAGATCTCCAAGAACACCGAGGAGAACATGGTATTGAGAATCAAAGAGAGAGAAGAAGCCATCTAGCTACTAGCTATGGACCCGTAGGTCTATGGTAAACTACTCACGCTTCATCGGAAGGGCAATGGTGTTGATGTAGAAGCCCTCCGTGATCGAATCCCCCTCCGGCAGGACGCCGGAAAAGGCCCCTAGATGGGATCTCATGGGTACAGAAGGTTGCGGCGGTGGAAAAGTGTTTTCGTGGCTCTCTCTGTTGGTTTTGGGATATATGAGAATATATAGGCGAAGAAACTAGGTCGCTGGAGTCACGAGGGGCCCACAAGGGTGGGGGCGCGCCCTCCGTCCTTGTGGCCGCCTCGTGGCTTCTCTGACTTGCACTCCAAGTCCTCTGGATGTCTTCTGGTCCAAAAAAATCATCGCGAAAATTTCATTCCGTTTGGTATTCCTTTTCTGCGAAACTCTAAAACAAGGAAAAAACAGAAACTAGCACTAGGCTATAGGTTAATAGTTAGTCCAAAAAATAATATAAAATAGCATATTAATGCATATAAAACATCAAAAACAGATAATATAATAGCATGGAACAATGAAAAATTATAGATACATTGGAGACGTATCAAGCATCCCCAAGCTTAATTCCTGCTCGTCATCGAGTAGGTAAATGATAAAAACAGATTTTTTGGTGTGGAATTCTACCTAACATATTTATCCATGTAATTTCTGTTATTGTGGCATGAATGTTTAGATCCATATGGTTCAAAACAAAAGTTTAATATTGACATAAAAACAATAATACTTCAAGCATACTAACAAGGCAATTATGTCTTCTCAAAATAACATGGCCAAAGAAAGCTTATCCCTACAAAATCATATAGTCTGGCTATACTCCATCTTCATCACACACAAAATTTAAATCATGCACAACCCCGATGACAAGCCAAGCAATTGTTTCATACTTTTGATGTTATCAAACTTTTTCAACTTTCACGCAATACATGAGCGTGAGCCATGGACATAGCACTATAGGTGGAATAGACGGTGGTTGTGGAAAAGACAAAAAGAAGGAGACAGTCTCACATCAACTAGGTGTATCAACGGACTATGGAGATGCCCATTAATAGATATCAATGTGAGTGAGTAGGTATTGCCATGCAACGGATGCACTAGAGCTATAAGTTTATGAAAGCTCAAAAAGAAACTAAGTGGGTGTGCATCCAACTTGCTTGCTCACGAAGACCTAGGGCAATTTGAGGAAGCCCATCATTGGAATATACAAGCCAAGTTCTATAATGAAAAATTCCCAGTAGTATATGAAAGTGACAATATAGGAGACCCTCTATAATGAAGATCATGGTGCTACTTTGAAGCACAAGTGTGGTAAAAGGATAGTAGCATTGCCCCTTTTCTTTTTTTTAATTTGGGCCTTCTCTCATTTGTTTTGCCTCTTTTTTTCGTCTGGAGTCTCATCCCGACTTGTGGGAAATCATAGTCTCCATCATCCTTTCCTCACATGGGACAATGCTCTAATAATGAAGATCATCACACTTTTATTTACTTACAACTCACAAATTACAACTCGATACTTAGAACAAAATATGACTCTATATGAATGCCTCCGGCGGTGTACCGGGATGTGCAATGAATCAAGAGTGACATGTATGAAAGAATTATGAACGGTGGCTTTGCCACAAATACGATGTCAACTATATGATCATGCAAAGCAATATGACAATGATGGAGCGTGTCATAATAAACGGAACGATGGAAAGTTGCATGGCAATATATCTTGGAATGGCTATGGAAATGCCATAATAGGTAGGTATGGTGGCTGTTTTGAGGAAGGTATATGGTGGGTTTATGGTACCGGCGAAAGTTGCGTGGTACTAGAGAGGCTAGCAAAGGTGGAAGGGTGAGAGTGCGTATGATCCATGGACTCAACATTAGTCATAAAGAACTCACATCCTTATTGCAAAAATCTATTAGTTATCGAAACGAAGTACAACGCGCATGCTCCTAGCGGGATAGATTGGTAGGAAGAGACCATCGCTCGTCCCTGACCGCAACTCATAAGGAAGACAATCAATAAATATAAATCATGCATGCTCCGACTTCATCACATAACGGTTCACCATACGTGCATGCTACGGGAATCGCAAACTTTAACACAAGTATTTCTCAAATTCACAATTACTTGCTAGCATGACTTTAATATCACCATCTTCATATCTCAAAACAATCATAAGGAATCAAACTTCTCATTGTATTCAATGCACTTTATATGAAAGTTTTTATTATATCCCTCTTGGATGCCTATCATATTAGGACAAAATTTATAACCAAAGCAAATTACCATGTTATTTAGAGACTCTCAAAATAATATAAGCGAAGCACGAGAGTTCATCAATTTCTATAAAATAAAGCCACCGCCGTGGTCTAAAAAGATATAAATGAAGCACTAGAGCAAAATTGCCTAGCTCAAAAGATATATGTGAAGCACATAGAGTATTCTAATAAATCATGATTCATGTGTGTCTCTCTCAAAAGATGTGTAAAGCAAGGATGATTGTGGCAAAATAAAAAGCAAAGACTCAAATCATACAAGACGCTCCAAGCAAAACACATATCATGTGGTGAATAAAAATATAGCCTCAAGTAAAGTTACCAATAGACGAAGACGAAAGAAAGGATGCCTTCCGGGGCATCCCCAAGCTTAGGCTCTTGGTTATCCTTGAATCTTACCTTGGGGTGCCTTGGGCATCCCCAAGCTTAGGCTCTTGCCACTCCTTATTCCATAGTCCATCAAATCCTTACCCAAAACTTGAAACTTCACAACACAAAACTCAACAGAAAATCTCATAAGCTCCGTTAGTATAAGAAAATAAATCACCACTTTTGGTACTGTTGTGAACTCATTCTTTATTTATATTGGTGTAATATCTACTATATTCCAACTTTTCCATGGTTCATACCCCCTGATACTAGCCATAGATTCATCAAAATAAGCAAACAACACATAGAAAACAGAATCTGTCAAAAACAGAACAGTCTGTAGCAATCTGGATATTTCGAATACTTCCGTAACTCAAAAAATTCTAAAAAATTAGGACAACCTAAGAAATTTGTTTATCAATCTTCTGAAAAAAGAATCAACTCAAAAGCACGCTTCTGTAAAAAAATGAGAATTATTTTCCTGGGCGCAAAAGTTTCTATTTTTCAGCAAGATCAAATCAACTATCACCGTAAGCTATCCCAAAGGTCTTACTTGGCACAAACACTAATTAAAACACAAAACCACATCTAATCAGAGGTTAGATAAATTATTTAAAGCAAAATAGAACCTAAAAATAAAAAATAAAAATAAAATTGGGTTGCCTCCCAACAAGCGCTATTGTTTAACGCCCTTAGCTAGGCATAAAACATGAATAGATCTAGGTATTATCATCTTTGGTATACAATCCATAAGTGGCTCTCATAATAGATTCATAAGGCAATTTAATTTTCTTTCTTGGAATGTGTTCCATGCCTTTCCTTAACGGAAATTGAAATCTAATGTTTCCTTCTTTCATATCAATAATTGCACCAATCATTCTAAGGAAAGGTCTACCAAGAATAATAGGACATGTAGGACTGCAATCAATACCAAGAACAATGAAATATATGGGCACATAATTCCTATTTGCAACAATAAGAACATCATTAATCCGTCCCATAGGTTTCTTAATAGTGGAATCCGCAAGATGCAAATTTAAAGAACAATCATCAAATTCACGGAAACCTAGCACGTCACATAAAGTTTTTGGAATCGTGGAAACACTAGCACCCAAATCACACAAAGCATGGCACACATAATCTTTAATATTTAATCTTAATCTTAATCTTAATAGTAGGTTCCCACTCATCATAAAGTTTTCTAGGGATAGAAATTTCCAATTCAAGCTTTTCTTCAAAAGATTGCATCATAGCATCAACGATATGTTTAGTAAAAGCTTTGTTTTGATTATAAGCATGATGAGAATTCAACATGGATTGCAACAAGGAAATACAATCTATTAAAGAACAATTATCATAATTAAATTCCTTGAAATCCAAAAGAGTGGGTTCATTGCTACTTAAAGTTTTGACCTCTCCAATCCCACTTTTATCAACTTTTGCATCAGGAACTAAAAACTCCGAATCATTGGGACGCCTTTTAGCTAAAGTTGACTCATCTCCAGTCCCATCTTTATCAAGATTTATATTGAAAAACAAAGATTCAATAGGAGTCACATCAATCACTTTAAGATCTTCATCATTATTCTCACGGAAACTAGAAAACACGTTTTTACAAACCAATCTTTTTTAGCACGCATCTTAGCGGTTCTTTCTTTGCACTCATCAATGGAAATTCTCATAGCTTTGAGAGACTCATTAATATCATGCTTGGGTGGAATAGATCTAAGTTTCAAAGAATCAACATCAAGAGAAATTCTATCCACATTCCAAGCCAAATCATCAATCTTAAGCAATTTTTCTTCAATCAAAGCATTGAAATTCTTTTGTGAACTCATAAATTCTTTAACTCTATTCTCAAAATCAGAGGGCATCTTATTATAATTTCCATAAGAATTGTTGTAGCAATTACCATAATTATTAGAGGAATTACTAGGAAACGACCTAGGATTAAAATTACCTCTATACGCGTTATTACTGCTACCTCTTGAGCATGCGTTGGTTTTCCCTTGAAGAGGAAAGGGTGATGCAGCAAAGTAGCGTAAGTATTTCCCTCAGTTTTTGAGAACCAAGGTATCAATCCAGTAGGAGGCCACACGCAAGTCCCTCGTACCTACACAAACAAATAAGAACCTTGCAACCAACGCGATAAAGGGGTTGTCAATCCCTTCACGGCCACTTGCAAAAGTGAGATCTGATAGAGATGATAAGATAATATGTTTGGTAATTTTATGATAAAGACTAAAAGTAAAGAAAGCAAAATAAACGGCGCCATAAATAGCTCGTTGAAGGGAGATTAATATGATGGAGAATAGACCCGGGGCCATAGGTTTCACTAGTGGCTTCTCTCAAGATAACATAAGTATTACGGTGGGTAAACAAATTACCGTCGAGGAATTGATAGAATTGAGCATAGTTATGAGAGTATCTAGGTATGATCATGTATATAGGCATCACGCCCGTGACAAGTAGACCGACTCCTGCCTGCATCTACTACTATTACTCCACACATCGACCGCTATCCAGCATGCATCTAGAGTATTAAGTTCATAAGAACGGAGTAACACTTTAAGCAAGATGACATGATGTAGAGGGATAAACTCATGCAATATGATATAAACCCCATCTTTTTATCTTTGATGGCAACAATACAATACGTGTCGTTTCCCCTACTGTCAGTGGGATCGAGCACCTCAAGATTGAACCCAAAGCTAAGCACTTCTCCCATTGCAAGAAAGATCAATCTAGTAGGCCAAACCAAACTGATAATTCGAAGAGACTTGCAAAGATAACCAATCATACATAAAAGAATTCAGAGAAGATTCAAATATTGTTCATAGATAATCTTGATCATAAACCCACAATTCATCGGATCTCGACAAACACACCGCAAAAGAAGATTACATCAAATAGATCTCCAAGAGAATCGAGGAGAACTTTGTATTGAGATCCAAAGAGAGAGAAGAAGCCATCTAGCTAATAACTATGGACCCGAAGGTCTGAGGTAAACTACTCACACATCATCGGAGAGGCTATGGTGTTGATGTAGAAGCCCTCCGTGATCGATGCCCCCTCCGGTAGGATGCCGGAAAAGGCCCCAAGATGGGATCTCAAGGGTACAGAAGGTTGCGGCGGTGGAATTAGGTTTTCGTGGTGCTCCTTGATGGTTTCGGGGTATGTAGGTATATATAGGAGGAAGAAGTAAGTCGGTGGAGCCACTAGGGGCCCACGAGGGTGGAGGGCGCGCCTAGGGGGGTAGGCGCCCCCCTGCCTCATGGCCTCCTCGTATGTTTCTTGACGTCCACTCCAAGTCCTCTGGATCACGTTTGTTCCAAAAATAACTCTCCCGAAGGTTTCATTCCGTTTGGACTCCGTTTGATATTCCTTTTCTGCGAAACACTAAAATAGGCAAAAAAATAGTAATTTGCACTGGGCCTTGGGTTAATAGGTTAGTCCCAAAATAATATAAAAGTGTATAAATAAGCCCATTAAACATCCAAAACAGAATATATAATAGCATTGAGCAATAAAAAATTATAGATACGTTGGAGACGTATCAATTACCAAAATTGTTCCTACCAACAAAATTCACGTCCATTGATTCATTATTATTTTCAATCAAAGTAGACAAAGGCATATCATTAGGATCAATAGGAGCACTCTTGCTAGCAAATAATTTCATAAGCTCATCCATCTTTCCACTCAAAACATTAATCTCTTCAATCGCATGCACTTTTTATTAGTGGAAGATCTTTCGGTATGCCATTGAGAATAATTAACCATAATATTATCTAGGAGTTTTGTAGCTTCTCCTAAAGTAAATTTCATAAAAGTTCCTCCCGCGGCCGAATCTAAAAGATTTCTAGAAGCAAAATTCAATCCAGCATAATTTTTTGTATAATCATCCACAAATTCAAACCATGAGTAGGGCAATTTCGTATCATCAATTTCATCCTCTCCCAAGATTGTGCAACATGTTCATGATCAAGTTGCTTAAAATTCATAATATCGTTCCTAAGGGAGATAATCTTAGCGGGAGGAAAATACTTGGAAATAAAAGCATCTTTACACTTATTCCATGAATCAATACTATTCTTAGGCAAAGATGAAAACCAAGTTTTAGCACGATCTCTAAGCAGGAACGGAAATAGCTTCAATTTAACAATATCATTATCCACATCTTTTTTCTTTTGCATATCACACAAATCAGCAAAATTATTAAGATGGGATGCGGCATCTTCATTGGGAAGGCCAGAAAATTGATCTTTCATAACAAGATTCAGCAAAGCGGCATTAATTTCACAAGATTCCGCATTAGTAGCGGGTGCAATCGGAGTACTAATAAAATAATTGTCATTGGTGTTGGAAAAGTCACACAATTTGGTATTCTCTTGAGTCATCGTGACAAAGCAAGCAATCCAACACACGAGCACACAAAAAGCAAACGAAGAAGATGAACGGAAGAGGGCGAAGAAAAGGCAGATCTTTCGAAAATCGTTTTAGTAGTGGGAGAGAGGAAAACGATAGGCGAATGGCGAATAGTGTAATGCAAGAGATGAGAGTTTGTGATGGGTACTTGTTATGTCTTGACTTGGCGTAGATCTCCCCGGCAACGGCGCCAAAAATTCTTCCTACTACTTCTTGAGCTTGCGTTGGTTTTTCCCTTGAAGAGTAAAGGGTGATGCAGCAAAGTAGAGTAAGTATTTCGCTCAGTTTGAGAACCAAGGTATCAATCCAATAGGAGACAACGAACAAGTCACTGAATACCTGCACAAAAAATCAACAACTTGCACCCAACGCGATAAAGGGGTTGTCAATCCCTTCTCGATTACTTGCAAAAGTGAGATATGATAGAGATAGATAAACGGTAAAGTAAATATTTTTGGTATTTTTGGTTTATAGATTGAAAAGTAAAAGATTGCAAAGGAAGTAAATCAGAAACTAAAATTATAGATCGGAAACTTATATGATGGAAAATAGACCCGGGGCGCATAGGTTTCACTAGAGGCTTCTCTCAAGATAGAAAATATTACGGTGGGTGAACAAATTACTGGCGAGCAATTGATAGAAAAGTGCAAAGTTATGATGATATCTAAGGCAATGATCATGAATATAGGCATCACGTCAGTATCAAGTAGACCGACTCCTGCCTGCATCTACTACTATTACTCCACACATCGACCGCTATCCAACAAGCATCTAGAGTATTAAATTCATAAAGAACGGAGTAACGCTTTAAGCAAGATGACATGATGTAGAGGAATTAACTCAAGCAATATGATGAAAATCCCATCTTTTTATCCTCGATGGCAACAATACAATACGTGCTTTGCTGCCCCTACTGTCACTGGGAAAGGACACTTCAAGATTGAACCCAAAGCTAAGCACTTCTCCCATTGCAAGAAAAACCAATCTAGTTGGCCAAACAAAATCGATAGTTCAAAGAGACTTGCAAAGATATGAAATCATGCATATAAGAATTCAGAGAAGATTCAAATAATATTCATAGATAAGCTGATCATAAATCCACAATTCATCGGATCTCGGCAAACACACCGCAAAAAAGTATTGCATCGAATAGATCTCCAAGAACATCGAGGAGAACATGGTATTGAGAATCAAAGAGAGAGAAGAAGCCATATAGCTACTAGCTATGGACCCGTAGGTCTATGGTAAACTACTCACGCTTCATCAGAAGGGCAATGGTGTTGATGTAGAAGCCCTTCATGATCGAATCCCCCTCTGGCAGGACGCCGCCCCTAGATGGGATCTCACGGGTACAGAAGGTTGCGGCGGTGGAAAAGTGTTTTCGTGGCTCTCTCTGTTGGTTTTGGGATATATGAGAATATATAGGCGAAGAAACTAGGTCGGTGGAGTTACGAGGGGCCCACAAGGGTGGGGGGTGTGCCCTACCCCCCTGGGCGCGCTCTCCGTCCTTGTCGCTGCCTCGTGTCTTCTCTGACTTGCACTCCAAGTCCTCTGGATGTCTTCTGGTCCAAGAAAAATCATCGCGAAAGTTTTATTCCGTTTGGACTCCGTTTGGTATTCCTTTTCTGCGAAACTCTAAAACAAGGAAAAAACAGAAAGTGGTACTAGGCTCTAAGTTAATAGGTTAGTCCCAAAAATAATATAAAATAGCATATTAATGCATATAAAGCATCCAAAACAGATAATATAATGACATGGAACAATAAAAAATTATAGATACGTTGGAGACGTATCACAGTTTCATAAAATGCCCTCAGCTCACTCAACACACCAAAAATGCCACCCTGGGCGTTCATAACTGCTGCCCTAGCTGGCGAACGTTTGCCAACTAGTGGGGTCCAATTATATTACTTCCTCCGATCTATGTTAATTGCCGTTATTTAATACAAAGTTATCTAAGAGAGTAGATATAATTTTGGATACATTACACCCCTCCCAAACTATTCTTCGTAACTTAAGTCGTTAAATCCGATTTTGCGAGTTTACATGACACGATAATGGTGTGTTGCATGGGTGGCATCTTATTGATCCAACTATTGCACAAATTGAATTGTCATGACATCAAGAGGTTGTTCACACCTGAAAGACGTCACCGTGTATTCCCAACGTCGAGCATGCTAAGAAAGACAATGTCGAAAGAGGAGCCTCGTCAGGGGCGCGCTATGCAGGACACGCCGGTGAGGTCTTTTGAAAATCCACACGTCCAGAAGGGACACACGACAGTTATAGGCTGCCCTAAAGGTACTGATGTCTACTACACAACCTTCTTCTTGTAGACGTTGTTGGGCCTCCAAGTGCATAGGTTTGTAGGACAGTACCAAATTTCCCTCAAGTGGATGACCTAAGGTTTATCAATCCGTGGGAGGCGTAGGATGAAGATGGTCTCTCTCAAACAACCCTGCAACCAAATAACAAAGAGTCTCTTGTGTCCCCAACACACCCAATACAATGGTAAATTGTATAGGTGCACTAGTTCGGCGAAGAGATGGTGATACAAGTGCAATACGGATGGTAGATATATGTTTTTGTAATCTGAAAATATAAAAACAGCAAGGTAATTAATGATAAAAGTGAGCACAAACGGTATTGCAATGCGTTGAAACAAGGCCTAGGGTTCATACTTTCACTAGTGCAAGTTCTCTCAACAATAATAACATAATTGGATCATATTACTATCCCTCAACATGCAACAAAGAGTCACTCCAAAGTCACTAATAGCGGAGAACAAACGAAGAGATTATTGTAGGGTACGAAACCACCTCAAAGTTATCCTTTCTGATCGATCTATTCAAGAGTCCGTAGTAAAATAACGCGAAGATATTCTTTCCGTTTGATCTATCCTAGAGTTCGTACTAGAATAACACCTTAAGACACAAATCAACCAAAACCCTAATGTCACCTAGATACTCCAATGTCACCTCAAGTATCCGTGGGTATGATTATACGATATGCATCTGATACGTCCATTTTGCATCATGCTTTTATAGTGATATTTATTGCATTATGGGCTATTATTACACATTATGTCACAATACTTATGCCTATTCTCTCTTATTTTACAAGGTTTACATAAAGAGGGAGAATGCCGGCAGCTGGAATTCTGGGCTGGAAAAGGAGCAAATATTAGAGACCTATTCTGCACAACTCCAAAAGTCCTGAAACTCCACGGAAGTTATTTTTGGAAATAATAAAAAATACTGAGCGAAGAAAATACCAGAGGGGGCCCACACCCTGGCCACGAGGGTGGGGGGCGCGCCCCCTGCCTCGTGGCCCCCTGGTGACCCTCCGGTGCCCATCTTCTGCTATATGAAGTCTTTCATCCGAGAAAAAATCATAAGCAAGCTTTCGGGACGAGACTCCGCCGCCACGAGGCGGAACCAATCTAGGGCTCCGGCGGAGCTGTTCTGCCGGGGACACTTCCCTCCGGGAGGGGGAAATCATCGCCATCGTCATCACCAACGATCCTCTCACCGGGAGGGGGTTCATCTTCATCAACATCTTCACCAGCACCATCTCCTCTCAAACCCTAGTTCATCTCTTGTATCCAATCTTTGTCTCATAGCCTGGGATTGGTACCTGTAGGTTGCTAGTAGTGTTGATTACTCCTTGTAGTTGATGCTAGTTGGTTTACTTGGTGGAAGATCATATGTTCAGATCCATTATGCATATTAATACCCCTCTGATTATGAACATGAATATGCTTTGTGAGTAGTTATGTTTGTTCCTGAGGACATGGGAGAAGTCTTGCTATTAATAGTCATGTGAATTTGGTATTCGTTTGATATTTTGATGAGATGTATGTTGTCTCCCCTCTAGTGGTGTCATGTGAACGTTGACTACATGACACTTCACCATTGTTTGGGCCTAGAGGAAGGCATTGGGAAGTAATAAGTAGATGATGGGTTGCTAGAGTGACAGAAGCTTAAACCCTAGTTTATGCGTTGCTTCGTAAGGGGCTGATTTGGATCCATATGTTTCATGCTATGGTTAGGTTTACCTTAATACTTCTTTTGTAGTTGCGGATGCTTGCAATAGGAGTTAATCATAAGTGGGATGCTTGTCCAAGTAAGGACAACACCCAAGCACCGGTCCACCCACATATCAAATTATCAAAGTACCGAAGGCGAATCATATGAACGTGATGAAAACTGGCTTGACGATAATTCCCATGTGTCCTCGGGAGCGTTTTCCTTTATATAAGAAATTGTCCAGGCTTGTCCTTTGCTACAAACAGGATTGGGCCATCTTGCTGCAGTTTATTTACACTTGTTACTTGTTACCCGTTACAAATTACCTTATCACAAAACTATCTGTTACCGATAATTTCAGTGCTTGCAGGGAATACCTTGCTGAAAACCGCTTATCATTTCCTTCTGCTCCTGGTTGGGTTCGACACTCTTAGTTATTGAAAGGACTACGATAGATCCCCTATACTTGTGGGTCATCAGCATCACACAATCTCAGATTCATCTATTCCACCAACACAAAGAACTTCAAAGAGTGCCCCAAAGTTTCTACCGGAGAGTCAAGACAAAAACGTGTGCCAACCCCTATGCATAAGTTCACAAGGTCACTGAACCCGCAAGTTGATCACCAAAACATACATCAAGTAGATCACGTGAATATCCCATTGACCACAGATAAGCACATGCAAGACATACATCAAGTGTTCTCAAATCCTTAAAGACTCAATCCGATAAGATAACTTCAAAGGGAAAACTCAATTCATCACAAGAGATAGAGGGGGAGAAACATCCTGAGATCCAACTATAATAGCAAAGCTCGCGATACATCAAGATCGTGCCAAATCAAGAACACGAGAGAGAGATCAAACACATAGCTACTGGTACATACCCTCAGCCCCAAGGGTGAACTACTCCCTCCTCGTCATGGAGAGCGCCGGGATGATGAAGATGGCTACCGGTGAGGGATCCCCCTCCGACAGAGTGCTGGAACAGGGTCCCGATTGGTTTTTGGTGGCTACAGAGGCTTGCGGCGGCGGAACTCCCGATCTAGGTTATGTTCTGGAAGTTTGGGGATATATAAGAAGTGTTGGCGTCGGGAACAAGTCAGGGGGGTCCACGAGGCGGCCACGAGGTAGGGGGAGCACCCAGGGGGTAGGGCGCACCCCCACCCTCATGGTGGCCTCGGGACTCCTCTGGTCCATCTCCGGTACTCCATGGGCTTCTTCTGGTCCAAAAACAATCTCCGTGAATTTTCAGGTCAATTGGACTTCGTTTGGTATTCCTTTTCTGCAATACTCAAAAACAAGGAAAAAATAGAAACTGGCACTGGGCTCTAGGTTAATAGGTTAGTCCCAAAAATCATATAAAATAGCATATAAATGCATATAAAACATCCTAGATGGATAATATAATAGCATGGAACAATAAAAATTTATAGATACGTTGGAGACGTATCAGGTACTCCCTCCATTTCATATTTTGTTGTGATTTTAGTTCAAATTTGAACTAAAAAACACTATGTTCCATAATTCTTGTCATGGTTTTAGTTCAAATTTGATAGATTGGTTTGACTATTGTGTGTTGTTCAATCGATTTCACCTCTTATCTATATATGATGCGGCCAGACTTCCTGTAAAAAAAACTCCCATTTGTATGCAAATATCTAAACCTACGTTAATTCGGACAAAAAGGTTCAGTATTTCGCAAACCATCGGCTCTTATTGGGTCTAGATCAGTTATACTCGACAAACCATCGACCCTTCTAGGGGCAGACACGGTTAGACCAAGAAAAATGACTCGGTTATAGCGGGTTGTCTTTTCCAGTCCTGTTGTGCTATTTTGATTTTTGAGGTTGCATACGGTCTTGGATGGAGATGACCAAAAAATGAAAATTCTTCGTTGCAATTAGACGAAGAACATTAATCAAGTTTTCATTTGAGGCAATATTATTTATTACTATGCCATGCCAAAATCTGGATTCAACACCTGCTCTCTATTTTTTTGGCAAAGCTAGTGAGCAAAAAAGGAAAAACTTGCAACATTTTTTCTCTAAGGATGATGTCAATGTTCTATTGGAAATTTTTATTTGCTTAAGGCAATAATTATACATCAGTCATCTTTATCTTGCCGTGATAAGTATATACCGGCCACTACCTGTTTAGACTCATGTAAACTCTATCCACCCAAGCATGTATAGTTGAAATAAACAAACAAAATAACAAATCAAATATTTTGGTCATTTGGATTAGTAGAAAATGTAGCTACTTAAATGTAGAGTGATTTGGTAACACCCTTTCATAATATAGGAAAATATGTTGCATCCATGGATAAAAATAAGCTCACGAAGGGTAACCAACCATACATGTGGATGAATTCCATGGCATATGCATAAATCGCAAAGGTGTATGCAAACCTTTGGCTCAATTCCTTAGTGTCTCCATTCTTCTTGTTGGGAAATGTTGCATGGAAAACAAAAAAATTCTACGCACACGCAATGATCTATCCATGAAGATGCATAGCAACGAGGGGGAGAGTATGTCTACGTACCCTCATAGACCATAAGTGGAAGCGTTTAACAACACGGTTGATGTAGTCGAACTTATTCGCACTCCAACCGATCAAGCACCGAACGTAGGGCACCTTCGCGTTCTGCACACGTTCAGCTCGGTGACGTCCTCCGCCTTCTTGATCCAGCAAGACGGCTGTTAGGGCATGTCTCTCTCTAAGTAGTTTTGGTGATTGATGACAATGCTTTTGCGGACTAATCATGTGCATTGAGTATTTCAGAGATCCATTCATTGGCACGAGACGATTCTTTCCCCTCGAAGCTTTATGTGAAGACGGTGTAGTCTCTTTCGTTTCGGTTTGGTGGACCTGAGTCGTAGGAGACACCGTACTATCAAGAGGGGGTCCGCAATGGAAAGGCTAGGGTGGAATCAACATGTTCACGTCTTTGTTGCACCCCCATCTCCTTTCCTTTCCTTGGAGTTTGTTGTCTTAACGGAAGTGGAGACTATGAGGAGAAAGCGGTAGTACCGCCCATGGTCCTTAAGCGGCAGTACCGCTGTCCTACAGTGGTAGTACCGCTTCGGGGCATCGGCGACAGTACCGTCCTGGTTCGGCAATGCTAGCGCCTTGATTCGAGGATGTATTTTCTCGTGTCGGGTTGTGCAGTAGTAGTAGCGGCAGTGGCAGCGGTAGTACCGCCCATTGATACGTCCCCAACGTATATATAATTTTTGATTGTTCCATGCTATATTATATTCTGTTTTGGATGTTAATGGGCTTTACTATGCACTTTTATATTATTTTTGGGACTAACTTATTAACCCAGAGCCCAGTGCCAGTTTCTGTTTTTCTCCTTGTTTCAGTGTTTCGCAGAAAAGGAATATCAAACGGAGTCCAAACGGAATGAAACCTTCGGGAGAGTTATTTTTGGAACGGAAGCAGTCCAAAAGACTTGGAGTGTACGTAAGGGAAGCAATGAGGAAGGCACGAGGCAGGGGGCGCGCCCACCCCCCTGGGCGCGCCCTCCACCCTTGTGGGGCCCTCGTGGCTTCCCTGACCGACTTCTTTCGCCTATATATATATATCCATATACCCTAAAACCATCGGAGAACCGAATAGATCGGGAGTTCCGCCGCCCCAAGCCTTTGTAGCCACCAAAAACCAATCGGGACCCTGTTCCGGCACCCTGCCGGAGGGGGGAACCCTCACCGGTGGCCATCTTCATCATCCCGGCGCTCTCCATGACGAGGAGGGAGTAGTTCACCCTCGGGGCTGAGTGTATGTACCAGTAGCTATGTGTTTGATCTCTCTCTCTCTCGTGTTCTTGAGGTGATACGATCTTGATGTATCGCGAGCTTTGCTATTATAGTTGGATCTTATGATGTTTCTCCCCCTCTACTCTCTTGTAATGGATTGAGTTTTCCCTTTGAAGTTATCTTATCGGATTGAGTCTTTAAGGATTTGAGAACACTTGATGTATGTCTTGTCGTGCTTATCTGTGGTGACAATGGGATATCACGTGATCCACTTGATGTATGTTTTGGTGATCAACTTGCGGGTTCCGCCCATGAACCTATGCATAGGGGTTGGCACACGTTTTCGTCTTGACTCCCCGGTAGAAACTTTGGGGCACTCTTTGAAGTTCTTTGTGTTGGTTGAATAGATGAATCTGAGATTGTGTGACGCATATCGTATAATCATACCCACGGATACTTGAGGTGACATTGGAGTATCTAGGTGACATTAGGGTTTTGGTTGATCTGTGTCTTAAGGTGTTATTCTAGTACGAACTCTATGATAGATCAAACGGAAAGAATAGCTTCGTGTTATTTTACTATGGACTCTTGAATAGATCAATTGGAAAGGATAACTTTGAGGTGGTTTCGTACCCTACAATAATCTCTTCGTTTGCTCTCCGCTATTAGTGACTTTGGAGTGACTCTTTGTTGCATGTTGAGGGATAGTTATATGATCCAATTATGTTATTATTGTTGAGAGAACTTGCACTAGTGAAAGTATGAACCCTAGGCCTTGTTTCAACGCATTGCAATACCATTTGTGCTCACTTTTATCATTAGTTACCTTGCTGTTTTTATATTTTCAGATTACAAATACCCATATCTACCATCATTATTGCACTTGTATCACCATCTCTTCGCCGAACTAGTGCACCTATACAATTACCATTGTATTGGGTGTGTTGGGGACACAAGAGACTCTTTGTTATTTGGCTGCAGGGTTGTTTGAGAGAGACCATCTTCATCCTACACCTCCCACGGATTGATAAACCTTAGGTCATCCACTTGAGGGAAATTTTCTACTGTCCTACAAACCTCTGCACTTGGAGGCCCAACAACGTCTACAAGAAGAAGGTTGCGTAGTAGACATCACCCATGAGCGGTAGTACCGCCCATGAGCGGTAGTACCACGGCTACTAGTACCGCCCATACCCCCCCTCTCTCTCTCTCGTTCTCCCTCTGCTTCTTCTACTCCCAGTCTATGCGGTAGTACCGCTGGTGGTCGCGGTAGTACCGCTCTACTGAATGGTAGTACCGCTTTGTGCGGGCTAAATAGGGGGGTAACGGTTGGATTGGTTCCCCCACTATAAAAGGAGGTCTTCTTCTCCAAGTTGATCTACCTCTTTTCCCCCAAGCTCCATTGTTGCTCCAAAGCTCATTTTCGCCCGATCTCTCTCCCTAGCCAATCAAACTTGTTGATTCTTTAGGGATTGGTTGAGAAGGCCCGGATCTACACTTCCACCAAGAGAAATTTGATTCCCCCCATTAATCCTTCGCGGATCTTGTTACTCTTGGGTGTTTGAGCACCCTAGATGGTTGAGGTCACCTCAGAGCCACATTCCATTGTGGTGAAGCTCCGTGGTATCATTGGGAGCCTCCAATTGAGTTGTGGAGATAGCCCCAACCTTGTTTGTAAAGGTTCGGTCGCCGCCTCCAAGGGCACCAATAGTGGAATCACGGCATCTCGCATTGTGTGAGGGCGTGAGGAGAATGCGGTGGCCCTAGTGGCTTCTTGGGGAGCATTGTGCCTGCACACCACTCCAACAGAGACGTGCTTCCTCTCAAAGGGAAGGAGCTTCGGTAACACATCCTCGTCTCCACTGGCTCCGCTTTTGGTTATCTCTTACCTTTACTTGTGCAAGCTTATATTGTGTTGTATCCCTTGCTTACTTGTGTGCTTGTTGTTGTTGCATCATATAGGTTGCTCACCTAGTTGCATATCTAGACAACCTACTTTGATGCAAAGTTTAATTTGGTAAAGAAAAGATAAAAATTGTTAGTTGCCTATTCCCCCCTGTAGTCAACTATATCGATCCTTTCAATTGGTATCAGAGCCTCGTCTCTTTATTAAGGACTTTGCCGTCCGAAGAGTATGGTTGACACCGTAGATGGTGGGGAGGAGCACCCCGGTGTGATTCCGTCCTCGTCTACGGCCGATGGGGGATCCTCGGTCTCTTGTGAGGAGTTCAATGCGGCTTTGGACACATTGAAAACCTCCATGACGACCGAGGTTGAAGGCATGTTCAACAAGTTCTTAGAATGCCTTAAATTATCCACCGCACCAATGAAAGTGGGTGATCCCGCTAACAAGGTGACGGATGCTAACTCTGACAAGGGGGAAGCTACTAGTGATAAAGTTCCTTTATCTAGTGGTAGAAGTGGAAATGGCATCTTTGCCCATGTTGAACCACCCCTTACTTATGAAGGACCGGCTCCCTCCACTCATTTGAATCATGTTGGTCCTCCTCCCAAGTTTGTGAAAAATGAGGATTTTGCCTCTTGGGTCTACCGTTTTAAACGTCATTTAAATCATAGTTCTACTAATCTTTGGAGAATTATTGAGCAAGGTTTCTACCTGCATGACCCAAGCAACCTCACTCCAAGAGAAGCCGCAGATAATCAATTCAACAAGTCCGCCCTCTTCATTATCCAAGATGCAATTCCATTCAAAGATATTGCGCATCTCCGACCCTTCACCGTGGCCAAGGAAGCATGGCAACATGTTGTTTCCATTTACAAGGGAAGCTCAAGCATTCAACGCTCCAACTATGAAGTGGTGCAAGATGAAGCCGATGAGTTTGCGATGAATGAAGATGAAGACTCTCGTGAGCTCTACCAAAGATTAACCACTCTCACGGTCTCACTCCGAGATCATGGGAGCAAGGATACGGATGACAATTGGATTAAGCGCAAGTTTCTCAAGGCCATGATGCCCTGACATAAGGCCATGTCATCCGTCATCCGTCAAAGGCCGGACTTCTATACCTTGTGAAAGATCGTGGATGTCGCTTAGAAGGGGGGGGGTGAATAGGCACTTTAAAATAATTACGGTTTAGGCTTGAACAAATGCGGAATAAACCTAACAGTTAATTTGTCAAGCACAAAACCTAAAACAACTAGGCTCACCTATGTGCACCAACAAGTTATGCTAAGCAAGATAAACAACTATGTGATAGCAAGATATATAACAAGGAACACTACGGCTATCACAAAGTAAAGTGCATAAGTAAAGGGGCTCGGGTAAGAGATAACCGAGGCACGCGGAGACGATGATGTATCCCGAAGTTCACACCCTTGCGGATGCTAATCTCCGTTTGGAGCGGTGTGGAGGCACAATGCTCCCCAAGAAGCCACCGTAATCTCCTCACGCCCTCGCACAATGCAAGATGCCGTGATTCCACTAAGGGACCCTTGAGGGCGGTCACCGAACCCGTACAAATGTCAACCCTTGGGGGCGGTCACCGAACCCGTACACTTTGGCAACCCTTGGGGGCGGTCACCGGTACCCGTCAAATTGCTCGGGGCGATCTCCACAACCTAATTGGAGACCCCGACGCTTGCCCGGAGCTTTGCACCACAATGATTGAGCTCCGAACACCACCAACCGTCTAGGGTGCCCAAGCACCCAAGAGGAACAAGCTCAAGGGTACCAAGCACCCAAGAGTAATAAGCTTCTCAACTTGTAACTTTCACGTATCACCGTGGAGAACTCAAAGCGATGCACCAAAAAGGGCACACGGAGTGCCCAAGTCCTTCTCTCTCAAATCCCACCGAAGCAACTAATGCTATGGAGGAAAATGAGAGGAAGAACAAGAAGGAGAACACCAAGAACTCCAAGATCTAGATCCAAGGGGTTCCCCTCACATAGAGGAGAAAGTGATTGGTGGAAATGTGGATCTAGATCTCCTCTCTCTTTTCCGTCAAAAACTAGCAAGAATCCATGGATGGATTGAGAGTTAGCAAGCTCGAAGAAGGTCAACAATGGGGGAAGAACACGAGCTCAAAGGATAAGGTTCATCGGGGAAGAAGACCCCCTTATATAGGTGGGGAAAAAATCCAACCGTTATGCTCACAACCCGCACCGAGCGGTAGTACCGCTCCAAGGAGCGGTACTACCGCTAGGGCGGTAGTAGCCCTTGGAAACACAACAGCGAGGAGGCAAAAAAGCCAGAAGAACCATCGGAGCGGTAGTACCGCTTGACCTCACGGTACTACCGCTAGGGGTAGCGGTACTACTGCTAAGGGTAGCGGTACTACTGCTTGCGAGCGGTACTAAAAAATTACATCCGTGCCTACCACCGCTAGACTTGTGACGAGTTTTTGGTCCCAAGCAGAAGTAGCCACGGAAGTAGCCGCGGTAGTAAAAAATTACATCCGCTCCTGTCCGCGGTAGTACCGCTGCAGCCTTTTCAGAACACCAAAACTACCACAACTTCTGCAAACGGACTCCGAATTCGACGAAACCAAGTTTGTTGGAAAGCTAGCGACAAGGGCTAACACAATCTTGATAGAAATAACAATAAGAAGCAAATGAGAAAAGTCCCATAAGAAAATGGTGAGAACCCTTCCTCGAAAGAGACCGGTAAAACCTCCAACACCGAAAACGCAATAGAAGAAGCATGTGAACTCCGTTTTCGATGAACTCAAGCTTGTCATTAAGATGACCATAAGCTCTAAGACTCACAAAGAGAACCAAACAAGAACCAAGAAATTGATGCAAGGATGCAATGGTTTGAGCTCTCTATTAACGATACGATCAAGCTACCAACTTGAGAGCCCCCCTTGATAGTACGGCAACGATCCTATAACCCGGTCTCCCAACTACCACCATGAGACCGGTAAAATAGAAAACATATCAAGGGAAAACCTTTGCCTTGCACATGGTCCACTTGAGCTAGATGATGACGATCTTGACTCCCTCAAGTTGGACCACCTTTCTTGATTGCGTTGGCTCGATGAAGACTAGCTGATTGCTCCCCCATAGTCCACTATGAGTGAGCCACTCTTCGGCTCATCTTCACAAGTCCATTGTCACCACAATGGACGGCAAGCTTCAAGCACTTGATCTCTTCGTGATGCATCACTTGAACTTGCACACCGCATCCTAACCCCAGAAAGAACTCTCACGAAGACCATGGGTTAGTACACAAAGCGTAATTGACGATGCTTACCATACCATGGGATCACTTGATACATCCTTTACGCTTAGTGAGTTGATCAACTTGATTCACTCTTGACTTAGTCTTGATCAACCTTGAATCTTTCCAACTCTCTCCATTTGGATGATGTCTTGAAGGTAAACATGAATGATCACACAATCTTCTTCTTCAAGACATGCTTGCAATAAGCTCAACACTCACATGACCAATCTTTGGATAATTCCTCAATTGCACCTTGGTCAACTCATAAACTCCTTGAAACCAACACATGGACTTCAAGAAATTCCTATGGACAAATCCTTCAAACATAACTCAATGCAACCATTAGTCCATACCGAGTGTCATCAATTACCAAAACCACACATGGGGGCACCGCATGTCCTTTCACCTTGTCCTCAAATGAAGTGTTGAATGAGTTTGTTGCTATGAGAATCTTGGACAAGACCGCCGACAATGCGGTGTTGCGCTCTCAACGGATAAACAAACCCAACCTTGCTTTGAAGGCCAAGGCTAGTGTGGAAGAAGAGGATGAAGAGGAAGAAGAGGAAAGTAACCCCGAATATACAACATATGCTTATCATGAGCACATGGCTCTCGCTTCAAGGCAATTTTGGAGCAAGAAGAACTCAAGGCCCAACTTCAACAAGAACAACTCAAGTGGCACCAAGGGCAAGCAACGTGTAAGGACATGCTATAATTGTGGCAATGTGAGCCACTTTGTTGCTGAGTGCCCATATGAGAAGAGGGAAGACAATGGTGGCAAGCTTATCCGAAAAGACAAGGCCAAGTCCTTCCCCAACAAGAACACCTTCACCAAGAGGACTCCTCCCAAGGGGTTGGTGGCACAAGAGGAGTACAATGAGGATGATGATGATGAAGACGGTGAGACGGTTGCCATGGCCACAACTCCACGGGTGTCCCTCTTCGATTCACCCAACAAGAACACCACCACCAAGTGCCTCATGGCCAAAGCCACCAACAAGGTAACCCCCAACATCAAAACCACCATCACTACTAATACCTCTTTGATGGATTGCATTGATGAAAGTGAGGGGTCTAATGAGGAAGAAAATGAATTTGAGTCTTTTATGAGTAAGCTCAATGGTAAATCCAAGAAGCACTTTGTTGCTCTCTTGGAACAACTTGGTGAAGCCAATGACATGATCGAGGCTCACGAAGAAACCATCTCTAAGATGGAGGGGCATAGTCGTGACTATGCGGATGAGATGTCGGATCTCTCTAATGCGCTTGAGGAAGAGCGTGGTCATCGTTTGGCTCTTGAGGAGTCACACAACGATGATCATGCTAAATTAAAGAAAGATCTTGATCATGCTATTGTTGTATCTCGTGTGCTCAATTCCGAGAAGGCCAAACTTGGGGTTGATCTTGCTAGACTCAAGAAGGAGTTTTATATACTTGACAAGGCTCACAAGGCCTTTAAGGGTGCTCATGCTAGCCTTAAAAAGTCTCATGATCAACTCCAAGTGAAGCTAACCAAGGAGAAAGCCACATTTCCTCATATGGTTTTAATTGATAATGCAAATGCTACTAACCCGTGTTGTGAGCATGTGCATCTTGTGGAGGAGAATGCAAAGTTGAAGGAGCAACTTGAGAAAAGCCTTGTGTCTTTCATACAAGGTGAGAAGAACCTCAACGACCTTTTGAGCAATCAAAAGGAAGTTGTGGCCAAGGAGGGAATTGGGTTTGCACCCAAGTCCAAGAACAAGAACAAGAAGAAGAATGACAAGGCCAAACGACCTCCTCCTCTCAAGCAAACTTTTGTGAAGGAGGGAGAGGGTGCATCTAAGGAGAAGAAGAACAATGTGAAGGGTGGTGGTGTCAAGAAGGGCAATGCCACCCCTTCCAACAAAGTCGGCGACTTTAACCCTTCTTATGTGTTATGTCGTGCTAGTGATGGGCATGTTTATGCCAAATTTGTTGGTTCTCCTGATGAGTACATTGATAGTCTATTTGGGTTCCTAAGACCCTTGTTACTAACATCAAAGGACCCATTACAAAATGGGTACCTAAAACCAAGCATTGATCTCTTGTAGGTGTTTGCTTCCGGAGGGGATCATGGTTGCTTGATAGTGGAGCCACAAATCATATGACCGGAAGCAAGGACTTGGTGATGGACGTGCACAAGATTTCATCTATGCCGGGTGACGCCTCATCTTCTAAGGTATTGAGGCTTGGCAAGTTTCTCATTTCTCATGATCTCACGATCGAGAAAGTCATGCTTGTTCGGTCCCTTGCATACAACTTACTTTCCATTCATCAACTTGCACTCATGGGCTTTGCCACTTTCTTTGATATTGATACCGTGGCCCTCTTGTGGAGCAATACTCTTAAAGTAGCCTTTGTTGGGCATGTCGAGAACGATCTCTATGTGATTAACTTTTCGGAGCAACCCACTAAGACCGTGACATGCCTAATGGCTAAAGTTGACGTGGGATGGCTTTGGCATCGCCGTTTAGCCCATGTCAATATGAGATCTTTGCAAAGCCTTCTCAAGGGGGACCATGTCCGTGGACTAACAAATGTTAGTTTTGCCAAAGATCATGCTTGCAGTGCTTGTATCGAAGGAAAGCTACATGAGAAGGCTCACCCTCCCACGACTATCATCTACTCAAAAAGGCCCTTGGAGCTCCTTCACTTGGATCTCTTTGGGCCTCCATCCTTTGATAGCCTTGGGGGTAGAAAGTATTGCTTGGTGATTATGTATGATTATTCAAGATACACTTGGGTATACTTCTTCAAGAGGAAGAGTGAGACCCAACAAACTGTCATCGACTTTGCAAATGAAGCTCAACGTCAACACAATGCAAATATCTTGACGATAAGAAGTTACAATGGCTCCGAGTTCAAGAACTAAACCTTGGATGAGTTTCTTAGTGATGAGGGGATCAAGCATCAATATTCCGCACCTTACACCCCTCAACAAAATGGTGTAGCGGAGAGGAAGAACTGGACGTTGATGGATGCGGCAAGGACCATGATGGCGGAGTTCAAGTCTCCTTACAACTTTTGGGCTGAAGCCATCAACACCGCTTGTCATGCATCCAATCGGCTCTATCTCCGCAAAGGCTTGAACAAGACTCCTTATGAGATACTCACCGGCAACAAGCCCAACCTCAAGTACTTCCGGGTGTTCGGGTGTAAGTGTTTCATTCTCAAGAAAGGTGTTCGTTTGTCTAAATTTGAGGCTAGAGCTCATGAGGGCATATTTGTTGGTTATGCTACAAACTCTCATGCTTACCATGTCCTCAATAAGTCCATGAGACTTATTGAGGAGATGTGTAACATGGAGTTTGATGAGAATAACGGCTCCCAAGTGGAGCAAAGTGGTACTTGTGATGTAGGTGATGAAATTCCTCCCCAAGCCATAAGAAGAATGGGTGTTGGTCTTATCCTACCATTGAGGAACCCCTTGTAGCCTAAGGAGAAGGACAATGTTCCACTCAAGTGGAACCATCACCAACCCAAGACCCACACGCTTCCGAAGAACAAAGTGAAGGCCCTCCACCAAATGAACAAGATCAAGGGCAAGATCAATCTCAAGACGGTGGTGAACCACCAAGTGATGCCCAAGATCAAGTTCGTACCAGCGAGCGAGTTCAAGATCAAGAGCAAGCTCAAGATCAAGAACAAGCTCAAGACGACGCTCAAGATAATCAAGTTACCGCTCCTCAACTCTCTCTTGAGGAGGAATTGGAGCGTCGTGCTGCCAAGATTGCATCCAAGCTCACCACCAAAGATCATCTCATGAAGAATATGCTTGGAAGCTTAAGAAAGGGGGTAAGCACTCGTAGACAATTAGCAAACTATTGTGAACATCACGCATTTGTTTCTTGTGTTGAACCCCAAAAGGTCTATGAGGCGCTCGAGGATCCGGATTGGCTTAATGCCATGCATGAAGAACTCAACAACTTCAAGCACAACAAGGTGTGGAGATTGGTACCAAGGCCAAAGGGCAACCATAATGTCATTGTAACCAAGTGGATATTCAAGAACAAGCAAGATGCTCATGGAATTATCGTTCGCAACAAGGCTCGTTTGGTAGCACAAGGCTACTCCCAAGTCGAGGGTATCGACTACGGTGAAACCTTTGCTCCCGTTGCTCGCCTTGAATCTATCTGTTTGTTGATTGCTTATGCTTCTCATCATAACTTCAAGTTGCAACAAATGGATGTGAAGAGTGCTTTTCTTAATGGTCCTATTAATGAGTTGGTGTATGTCAAAAAACTCCTGAGGTTTGAGGATCCCGAGTTCCCCAATCATGTGTACCAACTCGATAAGGCACTCTATGGCCTTAAACAAGCCCCACGTGCATGGTATGAGCACCTTACCGAGTTGTTGCAAGATCGTGGGTTTGAAATTGGGAAAATCGACCCCACTCTTTTTACTAAGAAGGTTAAAGGGGAGTTGTTTGTATGCCAACTATATGTTGATGATATTATCTTTGGTTCCCCTAACAAAGCTTTCAATGAGGAATTTGCCGCTCTCATGACCTTGAAGTTCAAGATGTCCATGATGGGAGAATTGAAGTTCTTTCTCGGGTTCAAAATCAAGCAAAGAAGAGAAGGAACCTTCATCAACCAAGCCAAATACACTCAAGACATGCTCAAGAGATTCAAGCTAAGTGATGTCAAGCCAGCTTCCACTCCAATGCCCGTCAAATGCCAACTTGACATAGATCCCAATGGTAAAGCGGTGGATCGAAAGGTATATCGCTCCATGATTGGCTCCTTGCTTTACCTTTGTGCATCTAGACCAGATATCATGTTGAGTGTGGGAATTTGTGCACGGTTTCAAGCCGCACCTAAGGAAAGCCACTATGTGGCAGTCAAGCGAATCTTTCGATATCAGGCTCATACCCCCAAACTTTGGCTTATGGTACCCAAGAGGAGCTAACTTCAACCTTGTGGGATTTTTGGACTCGATTGGGCTGGAGACAAAGTGGATAGGAAGTCAACTTCCGGAGTGTGCCAATTTCTTGGTTGCTCTTTGGTGAGTTGGTCTTCTAAGAAGCAAAGTTGTGTGTCTCTCTCGTCTACCGAAGCGGAGTATATGGCTGCCGGTAGTTGTTGTGCTCAACTTCTATGGATGAGGCAAACCTTAAAGGATTACGGTGTCATTTGTGACAAAGTGCCTCTTTGGTGTGACAATGAAAGTGCCATCAATATTTCTCTCAACCCGGTGCAACACTTCAAGACAAAGCATATTGAGATTCGGTATCACTTCATCCGGGATCACATTAGGCAAGGGGAGATCGAGCTCAACTATGTCAACACTCATGATAACCTTGCAGATATTTTCACGAAGCCCTCAGATGAAGCAAGATTTCGTGAGTTAAGGCATGAGCTAAATATCATTGATTCGAGCAATGTGGCTTGAACCTTTGCACACCACACCATTCTCTTCGTGATGTCTTGCTTACGTGTAGGCATGGACATAGGGGAGTGTTCTTCTCTCAATGAACTCTCCCTCCCCCATTATGCATAAATTGATCACATCTTTCACATTAGCTATTTTTTTATGGTACTTGTGCTTCAAAGATGAGTTTCAGTGATGGGCCCAAGGTTAAAATCTTCGCGGTGCCATACCACTTGATTCAAACATAGGTGGCCTAGGCCACCGCCCTCTCTTTGGGAGTTGTGTGGTCTTTGCTTCTTGTCCTTTCGTGGGTGTTGTTCTGCCTTTGTGTTTGCTCCCTCACCTCATCGCATTTTGTTGTTGCTAGATCTAAGCATTTTTCTCTGGAGTCTTCGAGTTTTTAGCCGGGCGGTACTACCGCTAGTAGCGCGCGGTACTACCGCTTATGATCATCAAGAGGTACTACCGCTGCGGGGCGGGACTAGGGGGTTATGACGGGGCAGGGGGAGTTTCTTTCTCCCCCACACCCATTCACTCGACCCACTCGTCCTCTTCATTCGCCAGTGACGAACTCACCGCGGGAGGGTGCCGGTGGGCCGCCTTCTCCGGGCCGTCTTTCACCTTTTCCTCCGGTGGGATCGATCCCCACCTCTTCCTCTAGCCATGGATGCTGGTATTGCCCCCGATCCTTTTTTTCTTTGCTTCTAGGTTTCAGATCTAGTCTTTAGGGGCAATAGGCTTTGCATTCATCGATTTTTGGCCAAATCGAAGCTTGAGTAGGATGGTGAAGGCGTCTAGACTGTTTGGATTGATAGTTGGTAGGCTTATTTTTGAATTTGGCATCCCGGTAGTGCCGGATTTGGCCACGACAGTAGGGAACTGCCGTTTCCCCGCCTGGAGCGGTACTACAGCTCTCCTGGCGCGGTACTACCGCTCGGGCGGTACTACCGCTGGATGCCCAATTCCACCATACTCATACCAAATATTGATCCGTGTTGCTTTTTCTGGTGGATTATGCTCGTTCTTTCGTGTTGTTTCTTGTGTCCATGTGTTTGGTTCCAGGTGATGGCCCTTCGGGGAAACATGCCCGCCGTGTCAACTCCGGGCGTTCTACTTCAAAGTGCTATCGCACCTCTAAGGCAACGGCTACTTCTTCAAGTGTTCCTCCTTCAAGTGTTCCGCCAACTTCGTCTCAGCAGGCTACCAAGAGTACTACAAAGAAGCCCAAGCCGAAGCCCAAGTCTGCAACTGAGATGAATGCCAAGGAGTTCTGGGAGAAGCGTCGGTGCAATCCCTATGAGCAAGATCAAGAGCCCAATGTTGTCAACTGTCCTTTCTGGAACCGTTTTCAGTGGGCAATCTACTTTGATGTGATCAAAGCAAAGAAGAATCTCTATGTTGATGTTCGCACCATCGACACTGTCTATATGGAGAAGGATCCTGCTGTTGGAAATATGCCCTAGAGGCAATAATAAAATGGTTATTATTATATTTCCTTGTTCATGATAATTGTCTATTGTTCATGCTATAATTGTGTTATCCGGAAATCGTAATACATGGGCGAACACATAGACCATAACATGTCCCTAGTGAGCCTCTAGTTGACTAGCTCGTTGATCAATAGATGGTTATGGTTTCATGACCATGGACATTGGATGTCATTGATAACGAGATCACATCATTAGGAGAATGATGTGATGGACAAGACCCAATCCTAAGCATAGCACTAGATCGTGTAGTTCGTTTGCTAAAGCTTTTCTAATGTCAAGTATCATTTCCTTAGACCATGAGATCGTGCAACTCCCGGATACCGTAGGAATGCTTTGGGTGTACCAAACGTCACAACGTAACTGGGTGGCTATAAAGGTGCACTACAGGTATCTCCAAAAGTGTCTGTTGGGTTGGCACGGATCGAGACTGGATTTGTCACTCCGTATGACGGAGAGGTATCTCTGGGCCCACTTGGTAATGCATCATCATAATGAGCTCAATATGTGACTAAGTAGTTAGTCACGGGATCATGCATTACGGAACGAGTAAAGTGACTTGCCGGTAACGAGATTGAACGAGGTATTGGGATACCGACGATCGAATCTCGGGCAAGTAACGTACCGATTGACAAAGGGAATTGTATACGGGATTGCTTGAATCCTCGACATCGTGGTTCATCCGATGAGATCATCGTGGAACATGTGGGAGCCAACATGGGTATCCAGATTCCGCTGTTGGTTATTGGCTAGAGAGCTGTCTCGGTCATGTCTGCATGATTCCCGAACCCGTAGGGTCTACACACTTAAGGTTCGATGACGCTAGGGTTATAAGGAAGATTTGTATGTGATTACCGAATGTTGTTCGGAGTCCCGGATGAGATCCCGGACATCACGAGGAGTTCTAGAATGGTCCGGAGGTGAAGATTTATATATGGGAAGTCATCATACGGTCACCGGAAATATTCGGGGGTATACCGGTATTGTACCGGGACCACCGGAGGGGTTCCGGGGGGTCCACCGGGAGGGTCCACCTGCCCCGGAGGGCCTTATGGGCTGTAGGTGGAAGGGACCCAGCCCCTAAGTGGGCTGGGCGCCATCCCCTAGGGCCCATGCGCCTAGGGTTGGGGGGGAACCCTAAAGGGGGCGCCCCCTTGCTTGGGGGGCAAGCCCCCTCCCCCTTGGCCGCCGCCCCCCTCTAGATCTCATCTAGAGGGGCCGGCCCCCTTCCCCCTTCTCCCTATAAATAGAGGGGTGGAGGGAGGGCTGCAGCACCACATCCAAGGCGCAACCCCTCCCCTCCCCAACACCTCTCCTCCTCCGCGTGAGCTTGGCGAAGCCCTGCCGGAGAACTGCCACTCCATCACCACCACACCGTCGTGCTGCTGTTGGAGCCCTCTTCCTCAACCTCTCCCTCCTCCTTGCTGGATCAAGGTGCGGGAGACGTCACCGGGCTGCACATGTGTTGAACGCGGAGGTGCCGTTGTTCGGTGCTAGGATCGGAATCCACCGCGATCTGAATCGCTACGAGTACGACTCCCTCATCCGCGTTCTTGCAACGCTTCCGTCTCGCGATCTTCAACGGTATGAAGATGCACTCCCCTCTCTCTCGTTGCTAGTTACTCCATAGATTGATCTTGGTGATGCGTAGAATTTTTTTAATTTCTGCAACGATCCCCAACAGTGGTATCAGAGCTAGGTCTATGCGTAGTTTCTATGCACGAGTAGAACACAAGTTGTTGTGGGCGTCGATTTTGTCAATTTACTTGCCGTTACTAGTCTTATCTTGATTCGGCGGCATCGTGGGATGAAGCGGCCCGGACCGACCTTACACGTACGCTTACGTGAGACAGGTTCCACTGACTGACATGCACTAGTTGCATAAGGTGGCTAGCGGGTGTCTGTCTCTCCCACTTTAGTCAGATCGGATTCGATGAAAAGGGTCCTTAAGAAGGGTAAATAGAAATTGGCATATCACGTTGTGGTTTTGGCGTAGGTAAGAAACGTTCTTGCTAGAAACCTATAGCAGCCACGTAAAAATTTGCAACACAAATTAGAGGACGTCTAACTTGTTTTTGCAGCATGTGTCATGTGATGTGATATGGCCAGAAGAATGTGATGAATGATATATGTGATGTATGAGATTGATCATGTTCTTGCAATAGGAATCATGACTTGCATGTCGATGAGTATGACAACCGGCAGGAGCCATAGGAGTTGTCTTAATTTATTTATGACCTGCGTGTCAACTGAAACGTCATGTAATTACTTTACTTTATTGCTAACCGTTAGCCATAGTAGTAGAAGTAATAGTTGGCGAGACAACTCCATGAAGACACGATGATGGAGATCATGGTGTGATGCGGTGACGATGATGATCATGGCGCCCCGAAGATGGAGATCAAAAGGAGCAAAAATGATATTGGCCATATCATGTCACTATTTGATTGCATGTGATGTTTATCATGTTTTACATCTTATTTGCTTAGAACGACGGTAGCCTAAATAAGATGATCTCTCACTAAAATTTCAAGAATTGTGTTCCCCCTAACTGTGCACCGTTGCTAAAGTCCGTTGTTCCGAAGCACCACGTGATGATCGGGTGCGATAGGTCCTAACGTTCGCATACAACGGGTGTAAGCCAGATTTACACACGCAATACACTTAGGTTGACTTGACGAGCCTAGCATGTACATACATGGCCTCGGAACACGGAAGACCGAAAGGTCAAACATGAGTCGTATAGAAGATACGATCAACATGAAGATGTTCACCGATGATGACTAGTCCGTCTCATGTGATGATCGGACACGGCCTAGTTGACTCGGATCATGTATCACTTAGATGACTAGAGGGATGTCTGTCTGAGTGGGAGTTCATTAATAATTTGATTAGATGAACTTAATTATCATGAACTTAGTCTAAAATCTTTACAATATGTCTTGTAGATCAAATGGCCCACGCTAATGTCAACCTCAACTTCAACGCGTTCCTAGAGAAAACCAAGCTGAAAGACGATGGTAGCAACTATATGGACTGGGTCTGGAACTTGAGGATCATCCTCATAGCTGCCAAGAAAGCATATGTCCTTGAAGCACCGCTAGGTGAAGCACCCGTCCCAGCAAACCAAGATGTTATGAACGCTTGGCAAACACGTGTTGATGATTACTCCCTGGTTCAGTGCGGCATGCTTTACAGCTTAGAACCGGGGCTCCAAAAGCGTTTCGAGCAGCACGGAGCATATGAGATGTTCCAAGAGCTGAAAATGGTTTTCCAAGCTCATGCCCGGGTCGAGAGATATGAAGTCTCTGACAAGTTCTACAGTTGTAAGATGGAGGAGAATAGTTCCGTCAGCGAACACATACTCAAAATGTCTGGGTTGCACAACCGCTTGTCTCAGCTGGGAGTTAATCTCCCAGATGACGCGGTCGTTGATAGAATCCTTCAGTCGCTTCCACCTAGCTACAAGAGCTTTGTGATGAACTTGAATATGCAGGGGATGGAGAAAACCATTCCTGAGGTATATTCGATGCTGAAATCTGCGGAGGTGGAGATCAAAAAGGAACATCAAGTGTTGATGGTGAATAAGACCACTAAGTTCAAGAAAGGTAATGGTAAAAAGAGCTTCAAGAAAGACGGCAAGGAACTTGCCGCGCCGGGTAAGCAAGCTGCCGGGAAGAAGACAAAGAATGGACCCAAGCCTGAGACTGAGTGCTTTTATTGCAAGGGAAATGGTCACTGGAAGCGGAACTGCCCCAAGTACTTAGCAGACAAGAAGGCCTGCAACACCAAAGGTATATGTGATATACATGTTATTGATGTGTACCTTACCAGTACTCGTAGTAGCTCCTGGGTATTTGATACCGGTGCGGTTCCTCATATTTGTAACTCAAAACAGGAGCTGCGGAATAAGCGAATACTGGCGAAGGACGAGGTGACGATGCGCGTCGGGAATGGTTCCAAGGTTGATGTGATCGCCGTCGGCACGCTACCTCTACATTTACCTACGGGATTAGTTTTAAACCTCAATAATTATTATTTAGTGCCAGCTTTGAGCATGAACATTGTATCTGGATCTCGTTTGATGCGAGATGGCTACTCATTTAAATCCGAGAATAATGGTTGTTCTATTTATATGAGAGATATGTTTTATGGTCATGCCCCGCTGGTCAATGGTTTATTCTTAATGAATCTCGAACGTGATGTTACACATATTCATAGTGTGAATGCCAAGAAATGTAAGGTTGATAATGATAGTCCCACATACTTGTGGCACTGCCGCCTTGGTCACATTGGTGTCAAACACGTGAAGAAACTCCATGCAGATGGACTTTTGGAGTCTCTTGATTATGAATCATTTGACACGTGCGAACCATGCCTCATGGGAAAAATGACCAAGACTCCGTTCTCCGGAACAATGGAGCGAGCAACCAACTTATTGGAAATCATACATACTGATGTGTGCGGTCCAATGAGCGTTGAGGCTCGCGGTGGCTATCATTATGTTCTCACCCTCACTGATGACTTAAGTAGATATGGGTATGTCTACTTAATGAAACACAAGTCTGAGACCTTTGAAAAGTTCAAGGAATTTCAGAGTGAGGTTGAGAATCAACGTGACAGGAAAATAAAGTTCGTATGATCAGATCGTGGAGGGGAATATTTGAGTCACGAATTTGGCACACACTTAAGGAAATGTGGAATTGTTTCACAACTCACGCCACCTGGAACACCTCAGCGTAATGGTGTGTCCGAACATCGTAATCGCACTCTATTGGATATGGTGTGATCTATGATGTCTCTTACCGACCTACCGCTATCATTTTGGGGTTATGCTTTAGAGACTACCGCATTCACTTTAAATAGGGCTCCGTCGAAATCCGTTGAGATGACACCGTATGAATTATGGTTTGGAAAGAAACCTAAGCTGTCGTTTCTTAAAGTTTGGGGACGCGATGCTTATGTCAAGAAACTTCAACCTGAAAAGCTCGAACCCAAGTCGGAAAAATGCGTCTTCATAGGATACCCTAAGGAAACCATTGGGTATACCTTCTACCTCAGATCCGAAGGCAAGATCTTTGTTGCCAAGAACGGGTCCTTTCTGGAGAAAGAGTTTCTCTCGAAAGAAGTAAGTGGGAGGAAAGTGGAACTTGATGAGATGACCCCTCTCGAACCAGAAAGTAGCGCAGCACAAGAAAATGTTTCTGTGGTGCCTGCACCGACTAGAGAGGAAGTTAATGATGACGATCATGATCAAGTTACCACTGAACTTCGTAGGTCCACAAGGACACGTTCCGCACCAGAGTGGTACGGTAACCCTGTCCTGGAAATCATGTTGTTGGACAATGGTGAACCTTCGAACTATGAAGAAGCAATGGCGGGCCCAGATTCCAACAAATGGCTTGAAGCCATGCAATCCGAGATAGGATCCATGTATGAAAACAAAGTATGGACTTTGACAGACTTGCCCGATAATCGGCGAGCGATAGAAAATAAATGGATCTTTAAGAAGAAGACGGACGCGGATGGAAATGTTACCATCTATAAAGCTCGACTTGTCGCTAAGGTTATCGACAAGTTCAAGGAGTTGACTACGATGAGACCTTCTCACCCGTAGCGAAGCTGAAGTCCGTCCGAATCATGTTAGCAATTGCCGCATTCTACAATTATGAAATATGGCAAATGGACGTCAAAACGGCATTCCTTAACGGCTTCCTTAAGGAAGAATTGTATATGATGCAGCCGGAAGGTTTTGTCGATCCTAAGAATGCTGACAAGGTATGCAAGCTCCAGCGCTCAATCTATGGGCTGGTGCAGGCATCTCGGAGTTGGAACATTCGCTTTGATGAGATGACCAAAGCGTTTGGGTTTACACAGACTTATGGAGAAGCCTGTGTTTACAAGAAAGTGAGTGGGAGCTCCGTAGCATTTCTCATATTATATGTTGATGACATACTATTGATGGGAAATGATATAGAATTCTTGGAAAGCATAAAGGCCTACTTGAATAAGTGTTTTTCAATGAAGGACCTTGGAGAAGCTGCTTACATATTAGGCATCAAGATCTATAGAGATAGATCGAGACGCCTCATAGGTCTTTCACAAAGCACATACCTTGACAAGATATTGAAGAAGTTCAATATGGATCAGTCCAAGAAGGGGTTCTTGCCTGTATTGCAAGGTGTGAGATTGAGCACGGCTCAATGCCCGTCCACGACAGAAGATAGGGAAAAGATGAGTGTCATCCCCTATGCCTCGGCCATAGGGTCTATTATGTATGCCATGCTGTGTACCAGACCTGATGTAAACCTTGCCGTAAGTTTGGTAGGAAGGTACCAAAGTAATCCTGGCATGGAACACTGGACAGCGGTCAAGAACATCCTGAAGTACCTGAAAAGGACTAAGGATATGTTTCTTGTTTATGGAGGTGACGAAGAGCTCGTCGTAAAGGGTTACGTCGATGCTAGCTTCGACACAGATCTGGATGACTCTAAGTCACAAACCGGATACGTGTATATTTTGAATGGTGGGGCAGTCAGCTGGTGCAGTTGCAAGCAAAGCGTCGTGGCGGGATCCACATGTGAAGCGGAGTACATGGCAGCCTCGGAGGCAGCACATGAAGCAATCTGGATGAAGGAGTTCATTGCCGACCTAGGAGTTATTCCCAATGCATCGGGGCCGATGACTCTCTTCTGTGACAACACTGGAGCTATTGCCCTTACCAAGGAGCCCAGGTTTCACAAGAAGACCAGGCACATCAAGCGCCGCTTCAACTCCATTCGTGAAAATGTTCAAAATGGAGACATAGATATTTGTAAAGTGCATACGGATTTGAATGTCGCAGATCCGTTGACTAAACCTCTTCCACGGGCGAAACATGATCAACACCAGAACTCTATGGGTGTACGATTCATCACAATGTAACTAGATTATTGACTCTAGTGCAAGTGGGAGACTGTTGGAAATATGCCCTAGAGGCAATAATAAAATGGTTATTATTATATTTCCTTGTTCATGATAATTGTCTATTCACTACAAAAAAAAGACACATCCGTGACATTTTGGGCCGAACGAATTTTTTTTCTGTCATACTTATGACACTTCTATGACGATAATTGTGACAAAACCCGGTATCATCATAGATGTGGTGGGGTCCTACTTCTATGACAAAAAATCATGACAGAAAATGGGCTTTTCGTCCTTGGCGGGCCGGAGACGCAGCTGCATGACATTCTTTCGGCCGTCCATGACGGAAAAAACCGTGGTAGAAGCGAGGGCGAGGAAAATATCGGGGTGTTCCCGGTTACGGTGGGTGGTCGGGGCCGAGCGATGCGCGTTTCTCTCGTACACGCACGCGCGTGGGTGCGAGGCGTTGGGCTCTAACTGAACCCGAGCGAGGCGTTGGGCTCTAACTGAACCCGAGTGATTGCACTGCAGGCTACGCGTTACTGAACCCGAGCGATCGATCGATGGCTGTTAACCGAACCCGATCGAGCGATTCCTTCGCTACTGCTGCTAACTGAACTCGATTGATGCTGCCTCTGGATGAACAGTGAGCGTTGCTGGGGGGTTTGGATGAACAGTTCCCAGTGGCGGTGGATGAACATGACCCCGTGGTGTTGCCTCTGGATGAACAGGACCCTGATCGATCGAGCCGGTTGGGGCTGGATGAACAGGACCCCGTGGAGGGCAGGATGAACAAGACCACCCCGTGGAGGGCAGAATGAACAGTAGACGGTGGAGGGCTGGATGAACAGTAGCCCGTGGAGGGGTGGTTGAACAGGAGCCCGTGGAGAGGGCTGGTTGAACAGTAGCCGGTGGAGTAGCGCGTGGTGGAGGCTGGATGAACAGGAGCCCGTGGATGAACAGTCGCAGGTGGAGGCTGGAGGAGGTCGACGGTGGATGAACAGTAGCCCGTGGAGGCTGGAGGGGGTCGATGGTGGAGATGAACAGTATCCCGTGGAGTCCCGTTTTGCGGTACGCCACACCCCTCCCGATGAACAGGACCCCCGTTTCGACCGTAGCGCTCCAACACAAGTCCGTTTCCTCCGTTTTGCGGTACGCCACACCCCTCCCGATCAACAGGACCCCCGTTTCGACCGTAGGAGGTCCGTTTCCTCCGTTTTGCGGTACGCCAGACCCCTCCTGATGAACAGGATCCCGTTTCAAACGTGGCCGGTCGAACACAAGGCCGTGTCCTCCGTTTTGCGGTACGCCAGGCCTCGTTTCCATCGGCTGTTCCGTCCAAGCCCTCCCGATGAACACGACGACGCATTCCATTCTGACCCAGCCGGTTGGCTCCCCATGAACACGACGACGATGCTATTTCTCCGTTCCGACCCAGCCATGTACACGAGCCCTGGCCGTACGTATGCGCGAGTAGTCGTTCGAGACCCTGCCCGTATGTACGTACGTGGCCGTATTTTCTTTCTTGCACACTGGCCGCTGTACGTACGTGTACATGCTACGTGCGCGCCTCTACTACGACACGTGCGTGCCTCTACATCGACCAGTATGTACGTACACGTTCGCGACCAGAATGACAATGCTACGTACGCTTCGACCAGGTGGGTCCCGACTGTCAGGCACTTTCTTGCCTGCGAAGATGTAGCTGGTGGGTCCCAGCAGTCAGGGGGGTGAATCGTTTTTTTGCCCGGACGCACTTCCTTGCGTGCGAAGATGTAGCTGATGGGTCCCCGCAGTCAGGGGGAAACGTTTTTTTCACGAAATACGGTGGCCCATCCGGTGGGTCCCCGCTGTCAGGTGGAGGAATAATTATTTTGCGCGTAATAAGGAGGCAGTTCCTTGCTGCGGCTGTGGACCCAGCTGTCAGCCTCTCCATGTATAGTCCATGTCCGATGGAAGCCGTTCCTTGACCACATTGACCACACCGCGCCGAGAGCACCAGGGCGGTGGACGACGGCGAGGCCTAGGAAGGGGATGACGCGGAGCCGGGGAAGACGCGGCAGTGGAAGCCCGCGCGGAGAGGAGTACGAGGGTTCACTGGTTCGACTGCGGTGTGAGGCTGCCGTCGCCGCAGGGCCTGGCCAGTGGTGGGAATAGTAGGGGGCGGTGAGTTCTCCGCGGCAGCACAGCCGGCCACGGGAGGCAGGAGCATGCGGCACGACCGACGCTGTTTTGGGCGGCTGGAGCAACAAGACCAGAGGTTGAAGAAGCACTACGGCCGTTGGACGGACATCATACAGTCACTGGAGCTAGAATCGTGCATATTGACTAAGTTGACATCATACGGTCCCAGATGTCAGGTGGAGGAATCATTATTTTGCGCGTAATAAGGAGGCATTTCCTTGCGTGCGGCCGTGGACCCAGCTGTCAGCCTCTCCACGTACAGTCCACTTCAGATGCATGTCGGTCGTTGACCACGTTGACCAGGCCGCGCCGGGAGCACCAGGGCGGTGGACGACGGCGAGGCCTAGGAAGGGAACGACACGGAGGCAGGGAAGACTCGGCAGTTGTTTCCCACGCGGAGGGGAGTACGACTATACGAGGGTTTACTGGTTCGTCTGCCGTCGCCGGAGAATAACAACAGGTGTGGGTGAGTAGAGGAATGTCTAGGCCAGCGATGGGAGTACGGTGGGGCGGTGAAGCCTGCGCGGCAGCACAGCCGGCCGCGGGGAGGAGGGAGCAGGCAGTCCCGCCGGCGCTTGTTTGAGCGGCTGGAGCAGGAAGAGCAGAGGTTGAAGAAGCACGACGGCCGTTGGATGGACATCCAACAGTCACTGCTTGTGCGTCAACCTTTTTTTTAGGAAAGCCTCAAATCTGTGGAAAACAACATACAACCCATCTGCCATTATTTCTAATAATTTACAGCCCATTTGCTAATTCTAAAGGTTTTTTTGGAGCCCATATTCTTTTTGTTAGCATTACAGCCCATATTGTGGCCACGGTTAAAAAGTATAGGAAATGTTGCATATTTCGGTGCGGTCCAAACTATTTTTAATCCCGAAATTTCGAGTCACATTCAAACTGATTTTAAAAATAAATGTATATCAATATAAAATCCAACAAATTGTCCACGCATAAAAATTAATGCAATTTAAAATCTTGAAATGAAAAAAAGAAATTTGAAAGTAATTGCCGGTTTGATGTGTTTTAAAAATGTACAATCCATTTCTCATTACTGATAGGCCATTTTCTCGTCCAGCCGAATGAAGCTCTCCTCGTCTTGAAAGATTTGCAGCCCAATAGGCCTGACAAAGCGACTTACTTGGCAAATCACAAAAAAACTGGGCTAGCCATTTTCAGAAAGAAAAAAAAACTACTGGGCTGGTCTGTGGTAAACATAAAAGAGAAGGTTGTCTAGACATGCCAGAGTGCCCTGCACAGCCCAGTTGACACCCCGCTTCCGTCTCAAAAACAAATTAGATAAATGCCACAACAAATATGGCGATTCATAAAAATGCCACTGCAATTTCCAAACTTTGAAAAATGCCACTGCAATTTTTGCAAACTTTGGGAAACGCCACTGCAATTTGCAAACTTTGAAAAACGCCACTCCAGACTTCGAAAAATGCCACTGGGGATGGCATGAAATGGCATTTTTCAAAGTTTGGAAATTGCAATGGCATTTCTTAGAAACACCAGATTTGGAGTGGCATTTATCAAATTAACCCAAAACAAAAATAACTGGGCGAGCTGCTGGGTCCCTGATGTCAGCCGCTCGTTGTGCAACTCTCTCGTTTATTGACTACGTTGACAATGGCATGGGACCCAGATGTCAGAAATCCATTACGTGGAGCCATTTTTTATTGGATTGAAATAAGGAGGCACTTTGCTTGCGTACTGCCATGACCTTGGCGGGTCCCTGCTGTCATCCTCTCCATGTACAATCATCTCCTGGTTGTGTACGCGTCAACTTGGTAGGCCCACAAGTCAGCCTCTAAACCCGTGGAGGACAAATACAACCCATTTAAAAAAATAACAGCCCATTCCATATGTTCAAACAGAAAGTTCAACATTCAGAGCAAAGTAACAGATCTGATCCACATATAGAGTACTGAACTTCCACGTTGACAACCATCATAGCCAAGTTAACTATCTACTTCCACTAATACTCTAGTAGCGTACAAGTACTAACTTACTCTTAGCTAACTAGACGATGCCGGCCGCCATCTGCGGTACACGCTAACCACCAGCACCGAATTCCTCGTCCTCGCCTCGGACTTGTCAGGTGGGTCCCAGCAGTCAGGGGGCAAACGTTTTTTTCGCAAAATACAGTGGCCCGTCCAGTGGGTCCCTGCTGTCAGTTGGAGGAATCATTATTTTCCGCGTAATAAGGAGGCACTTACTTGCTGCGGCCGTGGACCCAGCTGAGACTCTCCACGTACAGTATACTTCCGATGGAAGTCGTTCCTTGACCACGTTGACCTTGCCGCGTTCCGTTGCATGCATGCGTCCATGGGCGTGGTGCGTCCCCACTTTCAGCCTCTCACGTACAGTCATCTTCCGATGACTCTCGGTTGTTGACCACGTTGACCACACCGTGCCGAGCGCACCCAGACTGGAACGACCCGGAGATGGGGAAGACGGGGCAGTGGAGTCGCAGATGGAGAGGAGTGGGAAACTTCACTGGTTCAGGTGCGCGGCATCACAGCTGCGGTGCCGCCCACGGGAGACAGGAGCAAGACCAGAGGTTGAAGAAGGAGCACGGCTGTTGGATTAACATCCAACGGTCTAGCTGCTAGAATCATTTGTTGATTAAGTTGACAAAGCCGTGCGTACACGTCCGCTTAGTAGGCCCACAAGTCAGTCACCAAATCTGACGGGTCCCAGCTGTCAACGGGATGAATAATTTTTTTCGCAAAACAAGGAGGCACTTCCTTCCGTGCGAAGATACAGCCGGTGGGTCCCAGCTGTCAGGTGGAGGAAACATTTTTTTCAGCTTAATAAGGAGGAACTTTCCTTGCGTGCGACCATGGACCTCGTGGGTCCCAGCCGTCAGGCGCTCCACGTACAGTCCTCTTCCGATGACTCTCGTTTGTTGACCACGCCGCACCGAACGCAGCGAGGCGGTGGACGACGGCGAGGCCCCGGACGGGAACGACTTGGAGATGGGAAAACGCGGCAGTGGAGTCGCAGATTGAGAGGAGGAGAAGGGTTACAACTGGTTCTGTTGCAGCGTGGGGCTGTAGTCTGTGGAGAATAACAGGAGGTGTCGAGGGGTGGAGGGATAGCCTGGCCGGCGGTGGGGTAGCGCTTCGCAGCGATGCGTGCTAAGCAGAGCCGCTAGCCGCCGGAGGCCGGACCAGGGTCCCGGCGACGCTGGAGGAAGAAGACGAGAGATTGAAGGTGCATGCTGGCCATTGGATAAAAATCCAATGGCTGTGGATGACACAATCATTTGTTGACCAAGTTGACAATGCCCTGCGTAGGCTTCGACCTATTGGCCCACATACGCCTGCAAAAATGTGGCATATATTTAACCCATGTTTTCTAGAATGTACAGTCCATTTGCTGGGCTAGGTGAACAAATAATTTCGCGTCAATCAGGCCCATTTATATTTTCTAAGAAATCCCAGCCCATTTGCACTTCCTTGAAATACACGTATTAGGTGGGCTCGTTATATATATAATGTTATGTTAGAAGGAGCAATTAATATCAAAGAATAAACCGGAGAGGCACATTATATATATATATAATTAAGAAATTAGCGAGTTATTGCTCAAAATAAAAATGAGCGCGTTATTATTAAATTGGTCCTTAAAATCTTCGCAAGCTTTTGTACGCAATCACCAGGATTTTCCTTGCCTGTGAGTCAAAAACAACCAGGATTTTCCTTGCCAACTTCCGTTAAACATTTACTTTTATAAGTTAATAACACGTGGGATGTTTTTATAATGTATATATAAGTCTCTATAAAATATATGATAATAGTAATAATATAAATATATATAATGTGGTTAGAAGGGAAAACATAAATTGGACACAACATTACTTTTATAAGAGACCTGCGTTTTATACCCCACAGTAGGCATACTAACAAGTTCACACACAAATACAACAGAAAAGGTAAACATTCATATCAAACTCAGGTTCACAGGACACGTTCATATTCATAGCCAACATTCACTATCAACAACTCAAAAGATTCATATATACACAAGCTCAGCATATCTATGCATCCAAATGATTGATAGATCACACGACAATATTCATACATAATTCACAAAAAGATTCAGATATACACATGTTCAGTATGTTTATGCATCCAAATGATTGAGATCACATCCAATATGATCCATGGACGAACTTTAATTACCTAGGGTACAGACTGGTAAATGGTGTTCAATCGGAGGTACTTCTTGCTAAAAATAGTTCTTGTACGAGTAAACTTTCGAGTACATAAGAGGCAGCACAGACAATCTGAACTTTGCTTGTAGGTTTATCCTCAAATAGTGGCCTCGTGCCGAGGGAGGTTTGAGCAACTTGGCCACTACTTTCATCCAACTAGTTTACTGGCTCATCTTGGTCCTGTATCTCGCCAAAATTCTACATTGCAGACGAGAAAGGAGGCGGTTGAGAAAATGAACCACCCAAATTTTTTGTGCAGTTCAACTGAAATGGAGCATCCTTGGCGTGCAGACTGATTAAGTGCCAGATGAATATACGCGTCAACCAACTTGTCTGGAATCTTTAGACTCCATGCCATATAGTTCGCTACCATATGTGCCGATAACCAAAAGGCACAAGTTGGGACCAAAGACTGGACTGCGTTTTTCTAGGCTATGCACCAAGCAATATTTTTGGCGTTCACTCTCCTAATACTTGGAGTTTGACAATTGGTTGACGCCGGTTGATACTCGAATGAATATAGGCACTTCTTGTCAACATCGATGCTTGTCTGAGTGAACTTTGGAGTACATAGCAGTAGCATAAGTACCTGTCCATCTGATCATTTTGTGCAGTTCTACTGAAATCACCCGATGTAATGATTTGCCTGCGAGTTCAGGCTCCAAATTACTCCTTTATGAAATCGGCAAACAGTACCACAATACCAAATTACCAATACATATGACAGGCACAATAATCAGGATAAAGACCAGTACCAACCTGTGAGGTAGCATATCAATTACTATTTCCTTTGACTGGAAGCCGAGATAAGCCAAGCGACTGACAGCAAAGGAAGAAAGCAAGCGGAGATTAGCGACTGACAGGAAAGGATGGAAGCTGTCGAGGCAATGAAGCACCCAAAGTTTTTGTGCAGTTCCACCAAAATCGAGCATCCCTGTTGGCACATATATTGAGAGAGTGAGATTACTGTAACAATGGGACTAGTTGATGAAACATACACTAACAAATAGAAGCACCCTCATTATCTTAATGGGTAAAGTTAGCAACATAGTAGTCTTGCTTAAAGAGAGTATTAGTTTATTTAATCAGTGCCAATTAGCTCAACTCAACACTCAAAGCATTGCCATTTATCATAGGTTGCAAAACTTTAATGTGCAAAGATAAAGGAGTTTCTCATGACAGTAGCACGATACAAATAGAGATGACAGCAAACTAATATGGATGAAGGCCTTAGGCCCGTACCAACCTGAGAAAAAAAGCTTATTCATGTAGTCGCATAAGAGATGATAAGAACTCACTGGAATCACACAATAGTATATATTTTTGTGCACTTCAAATGTATGGTTGAAATCACTCTTGTTTACCAGTGCTGAGATTATATCGAAAGATTATCAAGAACTTCCAGCAGAGTTAAAGCACTGGTTGGGATACAGTTCATTGTATTGTATTGTGTAGTTCCACTAAAATGTATGATTGGCACAACATGATCCCTGTTTGCACAAGTAGGAACAAGGTGAAACCTTCATTAGCTTAGTGAGAAAGGATAGGAAGACATTAGCATATTACTCAAACAGTAGCATCAAATTCATGATGGACAATACGCAAAACATTGCCTCATTGAACCAATGGCAATAAATTGACATGCAAAACAATAGCACTATTATGTCATGACACTAATAATATTCCCTCCCTGCTCCACCACATGATTCATCTCCATAGACAAACATACACACGTGCATGATTCAGCATAGGGTCCTACTAAAGATTTGTTTAACTCCAACAGGAAAATTAGGCAGTAATAAATTAGTGGTACTTAAGTACTCCTAATTAATTAAGTGAGACAGCAGAAGTGGAAGGGCTCCCTGGAGGATCGTCTCACATGTAAGGTAGTCGTTGCCGGAGCCCTTGAATGGCCTCGACTGAGGCCTCTGGCTTCAGCAAGATCGCCTTGGCACTGTTTATTCTTCTTCTTCTTCCTCTTCATGCTCTGTTTGTCTTTCTCCTCACCAGTTGGTGAAACCAAGTACATGATTGGCCTTCTAATTCAGAATTGGTTTTGTCAGTGAGGGAGTACAAGTGTACTAGTAAAAAACAGCATTATTTTCTCATGGCAGTCGGAAAATAGAGATGAACACATGCATTAAATATCATTCTTACCTAAAGGAAGGTTATGGCGCCAATATGGATGATGAGGATTGGAACACAGATCTCCCTTTGTGCAGTTCCACCAAAATGAACCAACTGTTCCATTCTGACATTCCAGTTAAACAGCACAAAAGTCACTTCTTTTAAGAAGAGTTTTGTGCAGTGCACCAAAAGGTCACAACAGCAACCAGGTGAATTGGATATCCCTGTTTGCACAAAAAGGCACAGAGGAAACAGTCAGAGTCTCAAACAATTACAGGCAAAAACATTTGGCTAAACTTGTCATGGCTTATAACAGTGGCATGGCTTCATTTTTACCAGGGACATTAGATTAAGAACAGCTAAGGCTGCGTTCGGTTCACAGGTTTGGTGCAGGATTTTCGTAGGAACACAATTCCTACGGTATTCTTTCCCTTCCAACCGTTCGGAACACGGGAAAGGTGAATAGTGTTTCATAGGAAAGCTGGTCTGGTAGTACTGATTCCATAGGATTAGAAACATCCACGCGCTGCTCATTTTTTGGGCGGAAGCCCGAGGCAGGCGCTCGCTGCCATGCGTTAGACAGGTTGCTGTGCTGTGTTGCCGGAATAAAAAAATCAACCTATGTGTGGTACGTGAGGTGAGGACAAGAGTAGTCACTGTGCAGCTGAATAAACAAATAGCATCTCATACTGCCAAGCATGCTACTCTAAAAAACAAATCTGTACATTTCGTAGTCCATCCGAACACATTCTCTTGAGAGTTTCCTCCGGTTCGCTGTTCCATAGTTTTATACCTACATTCCTTTCCTATTCCTCTATTTTCATCAAGACCTATGTTTTCTGCCCCTTTATTCCGAACGGAGCCTAAATATTTGGTATAAGGGCATGGGACAGTGGGTGCACCAGCAGTCCAGCACCATGTACGTAAACAGGGGCATAAAGTGGTGATTCATAGTTTGTTGCCCCGAGAAACAAACATCCAAGAAACATATCTGGGTTGGTCCCATTTTTGTTCACTCTAGCCACCTACTCCTATGTGTGGATAGCAAATCTAGTCCTGGTCATACCACTGTGTACAGCGTTACCCCTATATTTCCCTTTTCGACCAAGAGACCGGTTGGATGACCAGTCTGTACTACTTTCACCCCCTTTCCTTCCTGTTTGTACCAAGTCCGATGTACATACTAAATTCCCCCACCCCCACTTTATTTCTTGTTTGAACCAAGTACTCCCTCCGTCCGGAATTACTTGTCATCAAAATGGATGTGTCTAGAACTAAAATACATCTAGATACATCCATTTCAATGACAAGTATTTTCGGACGGAGGGAGTACAAGATTCGACTCCATGAAGTAGCTTTACCTCTAACAATAGAAGAAAAAAATATGTGACGTTGGACCATCCGATCGAGAGGGGCTGAGAGGTAGAAAATGATGCACATGCAGCGACGTAGCGAGCTGGGGAAGTAGAGCTAAGGCGGTTTCGAACGAAGATATACCTGAAGGTCGTCGGGATGTGGATAGGTGGGCGGCGGGAGGCCGGATCCGCCCACAGGCAACGACGAAGGGATCGGAGGACCTCCCGCGCCGGCGCTCGGCCAGAGATAACGGTGCGGCCGGCAGTGGGTCTCCTCCCTCGCTGTCGACGACGGCCTAAACGCTGCCCCTCCTCCCCTTCACCGGCGGAGGGGGATACGTCCGGATCTGTAACCAGCGGTGAGGATAGAAAGCCAGTGTTTTTTGAAGGGAGAAAGACAGTGTTACTACCCCTATCTTGTTTAGATCTGGAGAGGATGAGAGTGTGTGAATAGAGCAACCCTAGCAAGCAAGCGCGGAGGCTCCGGCCTATATATACGTAGTGGGGTAGTTTTCCTTTTTCACTCCATCAAAACAATCGTTTAAAATTGTGTACTACTACATGCCAGGTCGCGGTTTTTTTAGTTGTTGATTGTTTTTTGAGATAGCTACCCGCTTGTTCCAAGTGGTGTTACGGTGTGCCAGGTCGCACTTTGTATCGTTCAAGTCTGGTACTACAAGTCCCTCCATTAAATGAACAACCACCCCCTCGTAAAAATTGTGAACAAGCCCACGGCTAAAATTAGCGGAAACGTGGGTTGCCCCAACATGCATTATTATTTATATTTTCTACTCCCTCCGTTCCTAAATATAAGTCTTTTTTATTAGCCACACCTAAGACAAGAATTTTTTTATTAGCAGTGAACCCCACATGTCATAGACACAAAAATTGTGGCAAGATTCCCTTAGGCAAGCCAAAGTGTGTCTAACAATTTGAGCAACTCAGGTTAGGCAAGTGTGGCAAGTGTGGGAAAAATAATGTGGCAACATAAGACAAACATAGTCACAATCCAAACAGCCCCGTAATTTTTTGTGACATGCATGAAAATTTGGTTAGTTAAATTTATAGTCAAAATTTGGCAAGGTGCATCAAATCAACACATGCAAGTATCAAAAGGAAAGTCACGGCATGCATGCATGCGTTGTACTCCCTCCGTTTCCAAATATAAGTCTTTTTAGAGATTGCAACAAGTGACTACATACGAAGCAGAATATGTCTACTCCTACATACGAAGTAGCCCATTTGAAATGTGTAAAAAGACTTATATCGAGTGCAGTGCTTTGATGTGTCGCGTCAACTCGTACAAGACCGAGAAATTTGATTACGGTGCTGTTTGGTTTCTAGCCACACCTTGCCACACTTTGCCACACCTAACCTTAGGCAACTTTGACCAAGTTAGATAGGTGTTTGGTTCTAGCCACACCTAAGGCAAGAATTTTTTATGAGCAATGAACCCCACATGTCATAGACACAAAAAGTGTGGCAAGATTCCCTTAGGCAAGCCAAAGTGTGGCTAACAATTTGAGCAACTCAACTAAGGCAAGTGTGGCAAGTGTGGCTAAAATCATGTGGCAACATATGGCAAAGATAGTCACAATCCAACAGCCCCTACAACGCCCTCTCCCTCGCGGACTGAGCTCCGGTGCCTTAACTGCACCTGCCTTTGGCTGCATGACAGGAGGGCCAACCACCTGTTGGGCCCACCTGTCATAGACGCAAAGGCAGGAGCAGTAAGTAGAAGCTTTCGCTACACGCTATCCCTCCCGCACGAGGTGGACGGACATGCAGCAGTGGATTCGATACTGTAGAAGTAGGAGTAACATCATTGTTCGTCTTCTCGAAGAGGCGAAGAGCCAAGCGCAACCCGAACGTGGCAGTTGCGAACGCTCGCGTGGTGCGGTTCCTTGGAGTACTAGCCAGGCTCTTGCATGAGACAAAATTGCTATTGTTTAACAATTAAACTCCATTATCCATTGGTTGATACTCATTCTGCATAGGTCCACGCGCTTAGCACCGTTTCCTCCTGGGGTCACCAATGTTTATTTGCTAATTAATAGCATTGCATGCAATGAACTAGCCATTGCAAGTCATTAAAAGCATGCACACCTCTCATCTCTTATTGGTTGATATGTCAAGAAACAAGAAACAAGGTAGAAGTTAATGCACCGCGCCTAAGTGTTTTGGGACTATTTGGTTTTCGTAAGATGACTTACACACCTAGACGGAGGGAGTAGTACAGCCCTGTAAACCGGAAAGGAGTATTTGCCTTTCTAGAGATTTCAACAAGTGACTAGACTACACCGTGTGCAGTACTCCCTCCCTTCCGGTTTATAGGGCTCAAATCTCAAATCTCATGAACCAAGGCATTTTGCGATTGGAGGAATGTATCTCGTACTTTACAAAACTACCCTAATTAAACTCATGCATTAATTACGTAGTTCTCTCGTTTTCCTCTCCGCCTTGGTCGCGGTGCACAATATTGAGCACTCCTATATGACTAGCCGCTCTATCTACATGCGGGACATTTCAAAGCATCCGGGCCCGCGTGCCATCCACCAAATCACAGCGAGGTGCTACAGTCGAGACTCACCTGTCACCCCGGTGTGGCCGTCATGACCCGTCATATCACAAAACCCACACCTTTACCAGCAGTGGTAAGGTGGCCTCCAAGTTGGACTGGACGAAGCAACCATCATTTCACTGGAACGCTCGTTCAAGCCCTTTCTTCCCTTTCTTGAAGAAAACCTCACTCCAGGCTACTCACTTCTGCCATTTTTCTTCTGTACCGACGAAGGAAAGGTGGGCGAATCAGTTATGCTGCTATATTTTCATTCCAAGAATCTTCTTTTTGCGAAGCACCGACCGATTCTCACATCCTATTCTTTTCCCGTTTTCATTGCGATTGTGGTTTCCTTTCGATTGCTTTTTGTTTGTCAGTTCATTGATGGATCCTGGAGCACTAGGCAAAGAGTTGCCGGCGGACAACCCACTGGAGACAGCGATCTCCAGGAAGCGAGCACCGACCAACGAGTTGACCATGTTGGCGGGCCAACCCATGGAGACGAAGAACTCCAAGAAACAAGCACTGGCCAAAGAGTTGAGGACGTTGGCGGACGAACTCCTCAAAGAAAGTTGGAAGAACAGCAAGGGCCCCACCGTGCCTACCCCAGGAACTCTGATTGCCACCTATGTGAGGCTCAAGACCGAGTTTGAGGAGATAGTCGCCGTTGAGAAGCAGTATTCCCCTGGCAAGGTGATGGCCCCCATCGAGGACGAGGAGATGGCCCCCGGAGGGATGAGATCCCCCGGTGAGCTGCACAAGGTAAAAAATAATGGCTTATTACCATAGTTGTGGTTTTTGATTATTTGCAATGTGCTTGCTAATATGTTAGGGTTGTGCAGGTGCCGGTGGACGTCCTTGATGATTCCGATGTCGTGGCCCGTCCTGTTGGCATCGCCCCGGAGATCGATTCCGATGCCGCTGTCCATCCTGTGGACATCGCCCCAGAGATCGATTCCGATGTCGCGGTCAGTCCTGTGGACATCGCCCCAGAAATCGATTCCCATGCCGCTGTCCGTGCTGTGGTCATTGCCCGAGAGATCGATGACAAGAAATAGTTGGTCGCGCTAATCCTTCAGGGTAGTTTGCATTGCCCTGTGTTTAATTACCAGAACGATGCGTGTTATCAAACCATCTTAGGGCTAGTGCACTGTCTTGTGTGGGCGGATCTTGCTACTTTTGTTTGATAGTGAATCATGCGATGAATCATGCGAACCCTCTCCGAGTTATGGAAACAGATGTATCCTCACCAGCTTTTGATGTAATATATGGCATGCTTAGATGTAAGTTTGAACTGTTTATCATATCAGCAGGGCTTGTTTGATGATTCTTGGTGTTAGTAGGCTAGCTACTGTGCGAGCTATAGTACTTGCAAAACACTCACCGAAGAGAAACGTTGGGGCTGATGAGCTCGTGGTACGCTTATACTTATCCCTCGTCGATCGACCAATAGCCCTAGCTCCTAAAATTGTAGGCTTAGCGATCGATCAGACAATAGTCGACATACATTCAGGCCTCATTTGGTTCATAGGGTAGGAAAATCGTAGCAAAAGTACAGAGAACGTGCAACACAAAATCATAGCAGTGCAGAGACGTACTCCCTCCGTTCCAAAATAGTAGATGACCTAGGCGGGCTAGTTTGGCCTAGTGGGTTTCAGTGATATGACGTGGTACAGTGCCGTCCAGTCTTCGCGTGTGGTAGCAGTATTGCGGGTACAGTAAGTTTTCTTGAAGAAGCGGAATTCAACGAAGTCATGATGGTTCCTTCGTCCGAACAACTTACAGTGGGAAAGGTTGGGCCTGCGATACGACCGGGGTAGACCAGGATAATTTTGTGCATGGCAGGTGGACCAGGATGGTCGACGTCCCACATGTCGGCGAATGAAAGTATTCTTTCCGATATAGAGGACGAGCAACGAGTATTCATTGTTTATTTTTGATGAAAGCTATTGTCTCCACTGTTACGACGGAGGAGTGTGAAACACGGCAGCCCAGTGAACTTGGCATGTGCACCACTCCCTCCTTCCTCATGTAATGCCCAGGTTACAGCTTTTTCTCACTTTCTCTCTATCTATTTCCTCTCAAATGTTTTTTACCTTTCTTTTTTTAAGACACAATTGTTTTTATGCCTTTTTTTAGAATTATTTTTTTATACCTAGGAGCACGTGTAGAGACGGGCTCTTGCAGAGCCCACTCCTTGACTTTGTCAATGCCTCTCTCTCCTCCACATAAGGAGTACTACTTGCTATGCATGCATGCGGCGGGCAGCTGGCGTCTTGAGGGGCCAGGGCGGTGAGAGCGGGCTCCGGAAGCGGTCCGGACTCCAGCATGGCCCACCTCACATTATCACCATATATTTCTTGGAGTCCGTGCGCGGCGGGCGGGCGATCTCTTCTCCCTCCCCCGTTTCTCTCTTCTCAGCCGACGCCCGCCGAGCGATTAGATTTCGGCTATCGACGGTTTATTCAATTACGGTCCCACATGTCAGTGAAATTGCAAGACAACGCGTGTCCCCTCTGGTGAGCGGCGTGCGAGCCGGACTGTCGGGGTTGCGACGCGTACGAGTCGTAAGTGTGCCGCCTTTTCCTTTAGAACTTGCGAAGCGTAACATTTTCGCGCGATCGATCGATAGAAATCCAGAACAAAATGACGAGGGCGGTGCTTTCCCGCTCGTTAGGCGGGCTAGTTCGAGTGATATGACGTGCTACAGTGCCGTCCACTTGCTCCATTTTTATGTAAGCAAGAGTTTACACTCTTACGCGGGAGGAGTGCGAAACACCGCGGATCTGATTTTGATCGAGGGATAACTGTTCCCTGCCAAATAATGGAGGATTGTTAGCGATTATAGCATGATAGTTAGGGCATCTCCAGCGCTGGCCCACAAATTTACACCGGCATCTGTCCGAGGACACTGATGGATGCCATCCGATGCTGCCCGCATACCTTTCGACAACTATATGAACTAACCGGACGAAATTCGTGCAAACAAAGCAAATTTCAAATTAACCGGATGAAATTCATTACATTTCGAAAACTTTTCCTACAAACTGGACGAAATTCATTACATATTTCGCACAAACCGTACTAAAACCTACTGTAAACCTAATCTAAACGATCGCCGGCGCCCGACCACCATGTCCGGCCATGAACCCGAGAAAGCCGGCCATTGCCTTTGCCTCCTCCTCATCCGCCTCGATAACCTCCTCCTCCAGAGCGGCGGCGACCTACCGTGTACTACTCTTCCTCGCTGCCGGCTGCGCCCGCGCACGCGCGCCGGCTTCGTGGTCGTGGCGGCGGAGGGCGGCCGGGGGGGTGCCGGCGATCTCCTTCGTTTGCTCCTGCGACAGTACGTCGAAGAGAGCTTTGGAGCGCGCCCGGAGCGGAGCCGCCGATGTCCCTCGTCTGCTCCTGCGACAGTACGTCCAAGAGAGCTTCGGAGCGCCAGGAGGCCATGGTTGAAGTGGTGCCGACAGAAGGAAGGGACCGGAGGAGAATAAGTGTGGGTCTTTGGCTATGGCTGGGAGCTGGGGCTCAAGTTAATATAGCGGGCGAATGGCAATGAGCCGCGGCAGACGGATGGACAACTGGCGCCGGAGTAGGTTCGTCGGGCGTGAATGCGGACGCTGCTTCAGTGACTTAACTGCAGATGCGTTTGGGTTACTGACATGTGGGCCCAACGGGCATCTGGCCCGCATGTCAGTGACACACCAATTGCACCTGCAGTTAAGTCCGGTGAATGCGGCATTGACATTCTGGAGAGACGGTGACCGTTTCAGGCGGGAAGCGCGCGCTAGCGATGGAAGGGGTTTCGGTGTGCAGTGGCACTAAGATCGGTCGCTCACGATAGTACATACTCCGTACCATACTACCATAGTACCCTCTCTAGCTTAGGCTGTTTTATAGATTGTCGTTGTGATGGACGATATACATGAGCAAGGCGGTCCGAGTATGACCGTTGGTGTTGAGCCAGGTGAATACATGCTCGGCGTTCGCGTAGGCCTCCATCAAACGTCTAAACAGTAATGTCAGGCACCGCCGGGGCGCGCAGGTGATGGGCTCGCCGTTTGCGTTGCGCCATGAGCAGGACTTTGATTTAGAGGGCGACGTGCATGCATTAGCATGCTTTGACAGCGTGAGCGTGAGTGTCTGACGCGAAGTATTTCATTTTCATTTGGCTGACGAGGGTGCGTTGCAGCGACGAGTCCGTGGTTTGATTCCCCACATACGCATAATTTTGGTTTTTACAGTATTTCTTTCTCCATTGACAGGTAGGCCCGCGTAGATAGATAAAGAACACGAGCTGATGAGGCGCATGCGGACTGTTTGACTGGTCAACCAGACAAATACGGAGCTATACGCTGAGCCAGTGACCGTATAATCACCATATCTCGTATACAATGATCAAAGTGAGCTATCAAGACAAGTTCGATGACCGCCAATGCATTTTACTCGGTAATAAATGACCAGGATTGAAGGGGAATCCAAATTTGCTTCGTCTTCTGTCCTTGAGCTCTTGACAAACCAATGCACTATACGGTTGTCCGGCCACTCCACCCCAGAGCTCTCACCAAGCGTCGTTCATGCCACCGCGCCGCACACTAACCGGTAAGGCAGCGATGGCATCCCGCCGCGCCGAGTTCCTCGCCGCCCACGACCGCACACAAAATGGTAGGGAAGCGATGGCATCCCGCCGTGCCGAGTTCATCGCCGCTCGCGACCTCACAACTATGTGGGAGGAATTTGAAGATGCCAAGGCCGAATGGGCGGTAGAGCAAGAGGCGGCCAAAGCCGCACAGAGGGAGCGGAAAAGTCAGAAAGCACTCAAGAAAAGAGAGGCCCGCCGCCGCAAGAAAGAAAAGGACGCACGCGCTGCTGCGGAGAGGTCGGCGGAGATCCAAGCACGGTGGGGTGTCGCCGACAAAGCCGGGAAGGAGAACGACGGCGTCTGGCCAGCATGTGAGAAGTAGTAGTACTAGTAGTTAGTGTGTGTGTCTGTGTCTGAGTACGAGCATGTACCAATACTACTAGTTACTACTGTAGTTTTTAGAGCAAATTACCAGTACATTAGCCTAGACTAAATGGAAAAATTCCTATCCTAAGCATCAAATGGCATCTCTTTCTCTATAGGAATTGAGATGCATGTCATCTCACTTCCTATGATTTTCATATTCCTATCCTATGAACGAAAGGAGGCCTCTGTTGGAGTAACTACTGTAGCTAGCAGTACTGCTGGTACAGTAGTTTTCTTCAAGAAGCGGAATTCAACGAAGTCATGATGGTTCCTTCGTCCGAGCAACTTCAAAGTGGGAAGTGGGCCTGTGATTTGACGGCTCATTAGTCATTGTTACTGCGGCGCGACGACCTGGGTGACTCTCCCTTGGAGTTCTGCGTGCATGGCAAGTGGACCAGGATGGTCGACGTCCCACATGTTGGCGAACGGAAGTATTCTTTCCGATATCGAGGAGCAAGGAAACCGCGTGGTATAGTATCACTGCTGATTGGTTCGCAAAAAAATAGTATCACTGCCGATTTATAATTATTTTTTATTTCTGATGAATGCTAGCGTTTCAACTCTTACGACGAAGGGTGCCAAACACGGCACGTGCTGGATGTCCCACACGTCAGCGAAAGGAGTGGGACATGAACAGCGTGGTAGAGCCCAGCGTAAAAAAACAGCGTGGTAGAGCGTCTCCACTTCTTCCACTTCTGGGTCGGAGACCACACGTAGTAGTACTTAGTGGTATGAACGATACAAAGTGCGACCTGGAGAGAAAGACACGTCTAGTTGGAAGGTCTCGGGGCATACACGTAAACAAATATAAAAGTTAATATGTGCCTCCAACTAATATAGTAGTAGTAGAGTACTTAGGCACGTACTCCATAACATCACCGTGCATTGCACGTACAACATTTAGTGGTAGTACGTAGTAAGAGACAAATGCCGCCCAAGAGTTCCCTTCTCGACCTACTTTTGGGTGTTTGGTAGAGTGTATGGAGGGTGCATGAGTCCACACTAGTTTAGCACAAATACACTAGAAGCATGCATGAAGAGAGCATGCATGAAGAGGGGTGTTGAGTTGAGCATGCATGAAGAGGGAACAACTATGCTGAGACGAGAACGCAACCAAACACACCCTATATGCCACGCATGTTCATACCATTTGTGCCTTTCTACTTCACTTACTGCGCTACATTACTCAGGTTCGTACGTCCACTCCTGGGTACATGTCCGTCTCGTAGTTCCAGTCCCACGTGTTCTTCATATAGATGGAACGATCCTTGCATAACACGTGCACCTTGATGCTAGATGTCTCGCGTGTTGGCAAAAGGATGAACAAAGCTCACGTAAAAAAATAGAGTGGAAGAACATAGATTCCGGACGACCGAGAAGGAGCAAGGAACCTCGTGGTGGAGCGTCTGCACTCATAATATTTAATATTATTCAGCGATATAAAATTAACCAATCATCTCCACAGTGGACTGGAAGAGTACGAAACACGGCAGCCCAGTGTAGTTACATCATACTAGTACATGGCTAACCCACGCTATCACCATATTTCTTGGCTTCCGTGCGACACCTATCTCTAGTAATCCAGCAGCCTGTATCGCTTCTCCCTCCTCGTCTCTATCAAAGTGCGGCGGGCTGGCGTTTCTGCCGTCTATTGAGGTCGGTTAACTATCACATGTTAGCGACATGCCAAGAGCATTCTAAAAAAATTCCTTTCACGTTCCGTTTTCAAAAAGAAAAAAATCCTTTCACGTACGAATTTGCCTGTATGCTTTGAGCAACTTGCATGTCCTATACTGCTCCTGTTTGATACTCTAACTTAGCTAGAGGTTAGACTAACTCATGACTAACCCTGAACTAACTGTAGCCAAAGAGGTGTTTGGGTGACAGGGTTAGATTGACAATAAATGCACTTCATGGAGAGAGAAAAGTGATTTTTCAGTGGTCCCAATGAGAACTATCTCCAGTTAGCACCTCTTGGGTGGGATAGTTTTTTTTGGTGGGTTCGGTGCAACTTGCTCCAATTTAAACCCTCATGCTTGGATACTTTAGGGCTATTTGAGCCCCAACTAGCTCAAACTAACTCTAACCCATGGATCCAAACAGGGCCTATGGCCAGTCTCGACGCGGAGCAGTCGCGTGCACCGGGAAGCGGCGCTCTCTCGGCCGTCGCGCCACTTCAAAGCCGGCGCCAGTGAGAGGTCGCCTCCGCTCTGGCCGGGCATTAATGCGGCACTGACGCTCCAGGGCGACGCTGACCGTTTCACGCGGGAAGCGCGCGCTGGCAAGGGAGTATAGGTTTTGAACCGTTTCAGGTGTAGTACTGGTAGTTTGCAAAACTACTCAATTATTGCACTCAGTTTCCTAAGAAATTGTGGTAAAAAACGTTACTCCACAGCCCGCTTCCCTTCTCCTTCCTCTTCCACCGCCCGCGCACGTCCGCGGGAAGCGACCGGTCAACCCTTATATAGGAGTGCTAGCACAAAAAGATGCATGCATGACCACTAAAATTTCCATATTAAAGCGCCACTCCGGCGGGAGTATGGCGTATGTTGTTACCTTCGGCCGGCCCATGGCTACCGGGCGACGGCGACCAGAGAAGAGGCGGCGGGAGGGGAATGAATGCAGCTACTGTTTGGGTTCGCCTTCCGGCTTAAATAAATGCGCAGCATCACGTGTACCCGCGGGTGCACAAATTGTAACATACGTGTCTGCTTAAGTGGGCGTCACGTAACTGGTGTGTGTGTGAGAGAGATTCTGAGAGACAGAGTGCGTGTGTGCGACTCTACTCTTCGGACATGTACTCAACCTTTTGCATCGGGATATAAGTATAATGGTATTTACTTTAGCTAGTGATTTACGTGGCCATGTTAACGTGGTTGTGTCAAAAAAATGTCACTTCCTGCTCGTGATTTGCGTTATATAATTACAAGCAAGATTCTCGTGCATTGCACGGAACATCAATATGCATTTTTTTACAGAACACCTGTTGTGATTGACCCATGCAGGAGTAATCCCATGTGTAAAAACTAATGATATCTCGAGAATTTTATCGGAAAACTGGTATCTCGAGAATGTCATCGAAAAAATGAAAGATGAGAGATAAGGCGAGGAGGAGTGGAGCGTGGTGGTGACTGGTGGTCGGAATGGGCGGAGGCATGGGGATGGACGGCGCCGGCAGGCGGCAGCGGCCACCATGCATGCTAGATTGTTCCAGAGACTTATTCCTTTTTTAATTGCTGAGCAATGAGGTTGCGGGAGATAATGATGTGGAGAGAGGTGCGGGTATCTTTTGTAAAATTATCATAGTTTGCTTTCTATCCTCAGATATAGATCATACGGTCTGTATTACAAGATGGCAGGCACACCATCACCGCCAACTCGTTTTTTTATAAGGGTACAGATGATAAGTTTGCTGACTACTAAAGTAAAGTGGAATTTGTCCATGTTATGCAAGTAAATAAAGGTGATTGTTTATCATACGGGTAAGGTTGGATGAAGGGTGGTAGGAACAAATGCTCCGCCTAGAGCATGTGTGTGTGAGATGGAGTCTTAGTGTGTGTGGGGTGTGTGTGTGTGAGAGAGAGAGAGGAGAGAGAGAGATGGAGTCTTAGTTTGTGTGTGTGTGTGAGAGAGAGAGATGGAGTCTTAGTGTGTGTGTGGGGGGGTGTGCGTGCGTGCGTGTGTGTGTGTTTGTGTGTGTGTGTGAGAGAGAGATGGAGTCTTAGTGTGTGTGTGTGGGGGGGGTGCGTGTGTGTGTGTGTGTGCGTGTGCGTGTGTGTGTGTGTCGCGGGGTCCTCTGTGGCGGATGTAATTTAAGTGTGCATGGCTTCATCATAGAGAGGTGATGTGTATGGCAGAGGCCACCAACGATGGGGTGCGAGAGAGAAAATGCCCGTAGAGAGGGAAGAGAAGGTGTGTGCGCGTGAGAGGAGTCGACATCGAGAGAACGTGTTTGTTCGAGAGACACCGAGGAAGACTACTATATATCGATGGTGCATGTAGGCGGGAATTAAACAAAGGGATGGTCTTATTGGTTTCGGGGATATAGGGGAAGAGTGAGAGGCGGGGGGGGGGTAGCTAGAAGGAGATTGTTAAGTGTGAGTGTGTGTTTTACCCATCCAGGCGGAAGTTATGTGCACAAAAGAGGAGAACGATTCGATGTGGCGTTAGGATTGAGGGTAATTAACTACGTATGGAGACATAGAGACCTTGAACGTGCATGTGTGAGAGGTATACATGTATACGTGGGATGTGTGTGTGCGCGCGCGCATGATCGAGATAAAAGAAAGAAGACATAAGTCATAAGATCAACGACATGGGAGAGACGGATCGGTATGACAATATGCATGCATGTGAGAATGCAGGGAAGAAGGCCCGACAATTGAGCATGTGTTTTTGTCTTTAAGAGATAGTGGCGTGGGCTGGAGCATGCATCTATGGCGAGCAGAGGGAGTGAGGCGCAACGATTGTGCAAAAGAGACCAACCTATAAATGCATATGTATGGAGAGACATATATAGTGTGGGTGATAGGAAGCAAGACTCCGTGCGAGAAAGAAATGTTGACGGAGAAACTACAGATAGATACAGAGATGGAGATGCTAGCTAGAGGGACATCCGCTAGTTTGGGTGTTGGAGATGACCGTCGGGTGGTTCAAAGGGTGAAGTTATATATGTGTGTGAGAGGGCACTTGACTGCATGTAGAGAGAAACATATGTAGTGTGCGTGATAGGAATCAAGAGTGAGGGCGAGAAAGAAGGTTGATGGAGAAACAGATAAATAGAAAGATAAAGATGCTAGCTAGTGTGCGTTAGAGATAGGAGTCGAGTGGATCAGAAGGCTGGGTTATGTGTGTGGGTGTGAGAGAGATAGAGAGAGGGTGCATGTGAGTCACATACAAACAGATATCAGAGAGAAATGAGATCCAGAGAGACGGAGTTTTGTGTCTGCGAGAGAGAAAGATATTTCACAACGAGAGTGATAGCTAGAGAGACATACGAGGGAACGCAAGATATCTCTAGGGAGAGAGGGTGTGTGTGAGCGACATACAAGAGAACAATGGAGAAATATGAGACCCTGGGAGACAGAGTTTGTGTTTGTGTGTGAGAAAGAGATATTGAAGAGGAAGAGTCGTAGGTTCTCATATCTAAGGAGCGAAAGACATCTCTGTATGAGGGGTGTGCGAGTGGCACACATGGGAATAGTAGAGAGAAATGAGACCCCGGGAGACAAAGTTTTGTGTTTGTGTGAGAGAAAGAGATTCCACATGGAGAATCATAGTTAGAGACACATAGCAGGGAGCGAGATATACTTAGAGAGAGATAGAGTGATGAAGGTCGAGGGAGAGAGTACCGTCAGTGTGTTACGAAGATAAAAGATCATTGTCGACATACAGGTAGCACGAGAGATACCTGAGAGACGATGAACGCGTATAGGTCCAGAGAGATAGTCCTATATAAGCATGAGTGATAGCTATATGAGACGAATATCTGGATTAAAGGGGATTCAAATATTTAAACTGGAGATCACGACATCGATAATATCATAACGCAAATTGGTGTATCAAACATGCATATTCATTTGAATTTGGGCACACGTGTAATGTTATATAGTTTATCAATATTGGTGATCCATAGATTCTTCAATTACAAACAATGCATGGTTTATATGCAATTAATGTCTAAACGGGATTACACTATATGTTGCGTGTGTGAAACACATTATACATGTTTGAGAAGTAAAAAAACCGCATGAAACACACATTAATTGGAGACAGTTAGCGAGGAATGCATACATTGGATTTCAACATAAAGTGGTTTCAAATATTTGAAAATCCAAATTGATGGATACAACCTTATGAATCTGAGATCATGCCATTTGTAAACCATATTTATGTATAAATGGTGTTGTGCTTTTGAAAGTATATATAAAAAATGATGTATATAGAATGTAATTCCAATTGAAAATGGATCCCGCCCGAAAAAAATAGAATACAAACGGGATTCGAATTGAGTTGGCACGGTAAACGTGCACTCTGCAAAATTTGAACGAAGCGGGGAAAGTCGCAGTAACCGCCCGAAACCAAAATCTGCGAGATGGAAATCACTACTGCCTATCCCTGCCACGCAAAGCCTATCTGCTGGATTTCTATAGGTTTCGATAGGGGTAGGTTTGTAATTTCACCCAAACGTGACGTAACCGCCTCTCACCCGGATTCATACACGGTGGGCGCCAAAACACAGTGTGTCCTCGGCCGAAATCGACTCCCTCCCCGATTCATATTCATACACGGTGGGCGCCAAAAACAAACTCTCGTCGGCAAATATTCGGTGTATGCGAGATTACCGTCCTATCCCCAACCGACTAATGTTGCTGTGATGTAGTAGAAATTTGAAACGGGGGCTAAGTTTGTAAATTTCCTCGCATTTGAGACAAGCGCGCCCTGAATACATGGTTCCCCCTTCCTCTCTACCTCCCTTTTCCCCATTCGTACTCCGTGGGCGCCAAAACACCCTCTCCACCCCACCCTCCTCCGTCCGCCGCCGTCCGCCACCCCATCCACCGCCGTCCTCCTCCACCATGCCGGAGCTGATACCCCGACGCCGCCGTCCATTACAAGAGATCGACCTCTCTCATCCACGGCTTCGGACCGGGATCCTTGCATCCCGTCCTCTCGCTTCATCCCCGCCGTCGTCCACCTTGCCGGCGCCGCTCCTACGACCGTCTCGTCCACCGCGCCCCGCCGCCACCGTCTACCCTCCTAGATCTGCTTCCACGCCGCCGACAGCCATCGCTACCGCAGCACCGTCAAATTCTCAGCAGATGCGTACACGGCGCCGCACCAGAGGCGGTACTCTTTCGTATCTGCTCAACTTATTTATCGCAGCAAGAAAATAGATCGCCACTGCTTTACTCTGATTTCTTGTCTTGGTTGCGAAGTTGCCTTTGTCCGGTTTGCACCTTCAGATCCGCCATGGCACGCTCAACACTATACTCCCAATGCTTATGGTTTTCCCCTTTTATATTCCACACTAGTTAAATCACAGTAGACTAAATTTCAAAATTGGGTCAGTCGATTTTTCAGAGCTCGCCGGAGTTCGCCGGTGCGATCGAAGGGGCTCGGGTGGTTGTGGGGCCTCGCCGAACGAAGAAAACTCGACGCGGGTGGGGGTTGGGGCGGGGTGGGGGTGGGGTGGCGGAGGAACACAGGCGGTGGGGGCCGGTGGTCCGGCCGGCGGCCCGTGCGGTGTTCTGTATGGGAAGAATCAGAGACGAGGAAGAAGAAGGGTTAGGAGACGTAGGATCTTCATCCAACCGCCTGAAATGGTCGAGAGACAGCTGGGAGTTGCATTCTTAATGCGCTCTGGTTCATCATGTGTGGGCACTGCGCAACCAACATTTTATTATCCAAAATCTGCTTGCTCTTCTTTACCATGTTCCTCTTCCGTTCTTCTTTAATATGTACTCTCTCCGTTCCTAAATACAAGTCTTTGTATAGATTCCACCATGGACTACATATGGAGCAAAATGAGTGAATCTACACTCTAAAATGTATCTGGATACATCTGTATGTGATCCATAGTGGAAATCTCTACCAAGACTTATATTTTGGAACGGAGGGAGTATGATAGTAGTACAGTATGTTCCTTGTACTGAAGATGAGCAGGGACATTTGCAGTGTAGAGGTCTATACGGTCGGTTGTGATGGACACTTTGAGCCTCTTTGATTCGTAGGATCTTGTAAACATAGGAATAGGATTTGTAGTGGCCTGCCCACTTGAATCCTATAAGAATAGCAAGGAAATGCGGGGAGCTGTGTCGCCTTTGAGAGTTACACTGATATTAACAGTACCGCACCTTCACTTTGATGGCAAGTCTATAAACGAATTTCCGGTGAAGTCTCCTGTGCTAAATTTAGAAGACATTGAATGGAAAAACCTTGTTATGCACTGGTCTCGTTCCCAGGATGAGGTACTGTCTATGAAATCACATGACAATTTGAACTTCTACTTTTCCGCATGTGCCTTACGGATCTTTTTTGCAGGAAATCTGCTCGAAGAAGAATTCCGGTTTGACAAGAACGACAGGATATCGCAAATATGCTGCCCGCTGCTTTGCTCTTGTTAGTACCTGTTGTCCTGTATCACTGTACTTGCATACATACCTGGTTCATTATGTGACAGCAGTATGCATGATAGCTTGCTTATCAATTGTTCGCTCCAAATTATCTGATCTGTATGAATGGTTACATTAGTGTAGAATATATCCAATGCCAATGTTTTTTTAGCTCTGCATTGTTCTTGTAAGTACATGCTGTCCTTTATCAGTGTACTTATAATGACAGGTAGTTGTTCATGTACCATCACTCTGCAGCTTATTTTCCTTTGCCCTCCATTTTCTACACATCAGATCTATATTTACTCTTACCATAAGGTTGGTACTGAAGAAGTTTAGCTGTGCATTGCTCTTGGCTGTACCTTTTGCCTGTATCGCTGCACTTACATTTATAGCTACTTGGTTATGTAGCATCACTCTTCATCTTATCTTAAATATTCTCCATTTTTTCGTATATTATCACATCTATATTTACTCTTAACAAAATGTAGAATAAAGGCAATGCTTTTGAAGAAGATTCTGTGGTAAACTTCTTGAATTGCACCCCCCATCAGCATGGACAAGGCCTTTATAGAGCCTGTCTTCACCAATAATGTAAGTTTGTCCATCTCAAGCCTTCAAACTTTGTTGTATATATTTGGTTAGGCATGACTGCAACAGCTGTTTATTTTTGGTGTTTGCATCAAATTGCTTGTTTAAAGTTTATTATGTAGTTCATAAACAAAAGTTTGTCCTTTCTCAATTTAAGTTTTCAGTTGTACAACCAAGTTCCTTCTTCATACCATGTAAATTAAACTATACAGAGCAAGTGATCTTCTTTTGCACTGCATGTATGCTTCTGTTCTTCATCCGTAATCCAGTGGTGTGGTGAACCTACCCACTACAGCACAATGTCATATTCTGCAATGTCTTAACTATGAACAATGTCATATCATTCTACTATTATTTAAACCGTCTCTTTATTTGCCAATCTGAAATGGTATAAATTGACAGCACACTAACCATTGATACTTATGAGTTCTTGATCTGTAATCCAGTGGTGTCGTGAAGCTGCCAACTCCTTCACAATGTCATTTCCTGCCATGTCTTGACCTGAACAATACCATATTGTGTTAATGCAATTTTAAACTGTGTCACTTTATTCGTCAGTAAGAAATGTGATGAATTGTCAGCACTGATACTTTTATGTGCAAAACCTGTCATCTGTCTGCTTGTTTATCTTTCAGAGTGAGGAAGATATAAGTGTTGAACAAGCGCAGTCTCATCATCTTGCTCAGCTGCTTGCGCTGCAGCTCCCCAGCAGGGCTAACCTTTCTTGAACTCTATTGAAGTGCTGTCGGTTTTGTATATTATTTTGTCGGCGTGTTTATTTGCACTGGTGGCGATCTTTGATGCCCAGTGTATGTAATCTGCTGTCTGCTTGTGCTTTATTATCATAGTGGCGAACTTTGATGCCCAGTGGATGTAATATGCCGTAATTTCTTTATTGTATAGTCTAGGTTTTTTCTTATTCACGATGCTGCAGTTATTTTACTGTATATATATCCTATCTTCGCAGTAAACCGGCCAAACCGTAAAATTACGGTACATAATCGGGCCGTCATGCAATCACGATGTAGGTTGGGCCTGAAACGTGCCGAACAGCTCACGGGCCGGCAGCAGCCCGAAATGAACCCCGGCCCATGATTGTGCGAATCAAATCACGGGCTTTTAACAGGCCAAAATTGTCTCGGTCCTTGTTTGGCCCAATCAGATATCGGCTGCGAGCAGGCCGGATGCAAACCGGGCCGTAGTTAGGCCCAACTATATGACGGGCTTTTAGCAGGCCGAAATGTTAAACGGGCCCTTAAGAGGCCAAACCTAATATCAAGCCGAATTACTAAGTGGGCCTTTAGCAAGTGGGCCCAAAAGCATAGTGTCCAGTTGACGGGCCGAATCTGATATGGGCCATAATTGAGCCCAAAGCCTCTTAAAGGGCCGGACCTGATCTGGGCCGTAATTTGGCCCAGAACGTGGTAGGCTTTTAACGGGCCGGATCTCATATGGGCCACTATTAGGCCCGGAGCGTGGCAGGCCATTAATGGACCGGATCAAATATGGGCCGGCATTTGGCCCAAAACATGGCAGCCAGTTAATGGGCCGGCCTACTAGGGTCCTCAAAATCTTGTGGGCCTACAGCTGGGCCGGCCCATTAATGTCGGCGAAATCTCGTGGGCCTTTAGCTGGGCCGGCCCATTATGATCCGCAAGAATCTTGTGGGCCTTTACCTGGGCCGGCCCATTATGGCACACAAAAATCTTGTGGGCCTTTACCTGGGCCGGCCCATTATGGCCCGCAAAATCTTGTGGGCCTTTAGCTGGGCCAGCCCATTATGGTCCGCAAAATCTCGTGGGCCTTTAGCTGGGCCGGCCCATTATGGTCCGCAAAATCTTGTGGGCCTTCAGTTGGGCCGGCCCATTTAAACTTGATGGGCCGGTCCACGTGTCAACATATCATAGGCGCGTCTCGCCCATTGGATGAGTGACACCTGTGCCAACGCGGACCTGACACGTGTCTCCTCCAGCCAATGATGATTTTACACGTGGAAAATCCCCATTGGTCGGGGCTGTTAACGGGTTATCGGATCCAAAACCCGACCCGATAGCTTAACGGCGTTCCGTTACGGTGGATGCCACGTGTCGGTCACCCTTGACGAAAGCACTTCTGTGACGCGCGATTTATCGTCATGGAAGTGGACACTTCCGTGATGATAATTTTGGTAATGTCATGGAACACTTCTACGACAGCACAGGTATGACTATCTTGATTCTGTCATAAATTTGTCATGGATGTACATGCATGACAAAAAACGCGACCTACTGTGACAAACACGTATCATCACTGAAGTGTATTTTTTTGTAGTGATTGTTCATGCTATAATTGTGTTATCCGGAAATCGTAATACATGTGTGAACACATAGACCATAACATGTCCCTAGTGAGCCTCTAGTTGACTAGCTCGTTGATCAATAGATGGTTACGGTTTCCTGACCATGGACATTGGATGTCATTGATAACGGGATCACATCATTAGGAGAATGATGTGATGGACAAGACCCAATCCTAAGCATAGCACTAGATCGTGTAGTTCGTTTGCTAAAGCTTTTCTAATGTCAAGTATCATTTCCTTAGACCATGAGATCGTGCAACTCCCGGATACCGTAGGAATGCTTTGGGTGTACCAAACGTCACAACGTAACTTGGTGGCTATAAAGGTGCACTACAGGTATCTCCGAAAGTGTCTGTTGGGTTGGCACGGATCGAGACTGGGATTTGTCACTCCGTATGACGGAGAGGTATCTCTGGGCCCACTCGGTAATGCATCATCATAATGAGCTCAATATGTGACTAAGTAGTTAGTCACGGGATCATGCATTACGGAACGAGTAAAGTGACTTGCCGGTAACGAGATTGAACGAGGTATTGGGATACCGACGATCGAATCTCGGGCAAGTAACGTACCGATTGACAAAGGGAATTGTATACGGGATTGCTTGAATCCTTGACATCGTGGTTCATCCGATGAGATCACCGTGGAACATGTGGGAGCCAACATGGGTATCCAGATTCCGCTGTTGGTTATTGGCTAGAGAGCTGTCCCGGTCATGTCTGCATGATTCCCGAACCCGTAGGGTCTACACACTTAAGGTTCGATGACGCTAGGGTTATAAGGAAGATTTGTATGTGATTACCGAATGTTGTTTGGAGTCCCGGATGAGATCCCGGACATCACGAGGAGTTCCGGAATGGTCCCGAGGTGAAGATTTATATATGGGAAGTCATCATACGGTCACCGGAAATATTCGGGGGTATACCGGTATTGTACCGGGACCACCGGAGGGGTTCCGGGGGTCCACCGGGAGGGTCCACCTGTCCCGAAGGGCCTTATGGGCTGTAGGTGGAAGGGAACCAGCCCCTAAGTGGGCTGGGCACCATCCCTCCTAGGGCCCATGCGCCTAGGGTTGGGGGGAACCCTAAAGGGGGCGCCCCCTTGCTTGGGGGGCAAGCCCCCTCCCCCTTGGCCGCCGCCCCCCTCTAGATCTCATCTAGAGGGGCCGGCCCCCTTCCCCTTCTCCCTATAAATAGAGGGGTGGAGGGAGGGCTGCAGCACCACATCCAAGGCGCAACCCCTCGCCTCCCCAACACCTCTCCTCCTCCGCGTGAGCTTGGCGAAGCCCTGCTGGAGAACTGCCACTCCATCACCACCACACCGTCGTGCTGCTGTTGGAGCCCTCTTCCTCAACCTCTCCCTCCTCCTTGCTGGATCAAGGTGCGGGAGACGTCACCAGGCTGCACGTGTGTTGAATGCGGAGGTGCCGTTGTTCGGCGCTAGGATCGGAATCCACCGCGATCTAAATCGCTACGGGTACGACTCCCTCATCCACGTTCTTGCAACGCTTCCGTCTCGCGATCTTCAACGGTATGAAGATGCACTCCCCTCTCTCTCGTTGCTAGTTACTCCATAGATTGATCTTGGTGATGCATAGAAATTTTTTAATTTCTGCAACGATCCCCAACACCTGCCTACTTTGGAGAAGCCCTACAAATGTGTACTCAGCTGAATATTCTTAGGATCATGCGGTTCAACAAGGACTTTGATGTAGATTTGGTGGCTCAGTTTTATGCCACGGTCCATCTTGGAACAGATGAGGAAAGAACTCTGACTTGAATGACAAATGGCAAGCTTCTCTCTATCAAATGGAAGGCATTCATGGAGTTACTTGGGGTTGAAGATCAAGGACTTGAGAACCTAGTTGGCTTTCGCCCTCACCGTAATGCAACTTCCACTCACAAGCAATCTCTCAGGCCCTACTGTACTTTGAAGATTCACCCTGAGAATCAGAAGGAGACCTATGAGCTGCCTGCCTTTCTGGACATACTTCATCGCATCTTCAGAGAGACTCTCTTCCCTCACATTGGGAACTTGGATATGGTTCACTCCTTTCTTGTGGACATGCTTCTTTTCTGCCAGCATGAGAAGGAATAAAACACTGGAGAATCCTTGGATATCTCTCATGTCATGTGGTCTGAGCTTGTCACCGCTATCTCTGAGCGCAAGTGCCCATCTATGCGCCTTTTCTCATGTTGCTTATTGAGAAGGCTTGGGTGCACACTTATCCTAATGTTGTGCTGGAGACTGGCGAGTTGATCCCTCATGAGATCAAGCGTCTGAGGAAGAAGGAGAACTGGGACACATCGGTTTCGAGGTCTGTGATTCCACCTAGAGCTGCCGACGTTGAGTCAGAGGTTGATGCCGCTGCTGCTGATGATGATGATTATGAGCCCTCTCGAACGGAGCCCTCATGGGAAAAGAAGCTCAAGCGCAAAATGAAGAAACTTTTCTGCATGGTGTCTCATGGACAGTACATGGCTCATGTGTCTGAGAAGAAGGCCAGGAGCCATCACAAGAAGCTCATGCGTCAATTAGATTCAATAGTTGCCAGCGGTTCTGAGGGCAAGATCACATATGAGGAGGAGTGGGTTCAGCAGCACTGCCCGTGGACAGATTCAGATGCTGAGCAGCCCCCTGCCGATGACGGAGGTGTAGACGATCACGCGGGGATGTGATGCTGGAGTTCATCAGTTCTGCTATCATCTGTGGCCGTAGCAGCACTCTTTGCCATTTTGGTGTCTCAATGCCAAAGGGAGTGAGAGTTTAGGGATTTGTCGTTGTCGAGTTGCGGGTGTCTTATTTGCCTGGCCTCCTCTCTCTCGCAAACTCTCTTTTTCGTTAGTTGCTTTGGTTTGGTTTGTGCTCGTGAGACCTGGTACCCTACCATATGGTGTGAGACATATGCTACCCTATCTCCACCCTATCTTATTATTATCTTGTATGTCAAGTACTTTAGTAGTCTGTGAGTTCATGCTTATCTCATATGTCTACTATGCTCACTTGCCTCTCTATTGCATCCTAGCTGATATATGTCTTATCTTTGATGCATTTGTTGTCAGACTATAAAATACAGGGGAAGTGTTGATCCTAATGTGTGCACTTTACAATCCAAAGGCACCTCTAATTAATTGCACACATCTAGGGGGAGCCCGTCTATATTTTGTAGTTTTGGGATTCGTTTTATCTCTTATCATTACTTTGTGCAAATCCCGTGTTGTCATCAATCCACCAAAAAGGGGGAGATTGTTAGGGCATGTCTCTCTCTAAGTAGTTTTGGCGATTGATGACAATGCTTTTGCGGACTAATCGTGTGCGTTGAGTATTTCAGAGATTCATTCATTAGCACGAGACGATTCTTTCCCCTCGAAGCTTTATGTGAAGACGGTGTAGTCTCTTTCATTTCGGTTTGGTGAACTTGAGTCGTAGGAGACACTGTACTATCAAGAGGGGGTCCGCAATGGAAAGGCTAGGGTGGAATCAACACGTACACGTCTTTGTTGCACCCCCAGCTCCTTTCCTCTCCTTGGAGTTTGCTGTCTTAACAGAAGTGGAGACTGTGAGGAGAAAGCGGTAGTACCGCCGCCAGTGCATTAGTATCGACCATGGTCCTTAAGCGGCAGTACCGCTATCCTACAGTGGTAGTACTGCTTCGGGGCATCGGTGGCAGTACCGTCCTGGTTCGGCAATGCTACGGCCTTGATTCGAGGATGTATTTTCTCATGTCGGGCTGTGCGGCAGTAGTAGCGGCAGTGGCAGCGGTAGTACCGCCCATGAGCGGTAGTACCGCGGCTACCACCGCTTCTAGTACCGCCCATACCCCCTCTCTCTCTCTCATTCTCCCTCTGCTTCTTCTACTCTCAGTCTATGCGGTAGTACCGCTCTGTGTGGGCTGAAGAGGGGGGTAACGGTTGGATTGGTTCCCCCACTATAAAAGGAGGTCTTCTTCTCCAAGTTGACCTACCTCTTTTCCCCCAAGCTCCATTGTTGCTCCAAAGCTCATTTTCGCCCGATCTCTCTCCCTAGCCATTCAAACTTGTTGATTCTTTAGGGATTGGTTGAGAAGGCCCGCATCTACACTTCCACCAAGAGAAATTTGATTCCCCCCACTAATCCTTAGCGGATCTTGGTACTCTTGGGTGTTTGAGCACCCTAGACAGTTGAGGTCACCTGGGAGCCACATTCCATTGTGGTGAAGCTCCGTGGTATCGTTGGGAGCCTCCAATTGAGTTGTGGAGATAGCCCCAACCTTGTTTGTAAAGGTTCGGTCGCCGCCTCCAAGGGCACCAATAGTGGAATCACGACATCTCGCATTGTGTGAGGGCGTGATGAGAATACAGTGGCTGTAGTTGCTTCTTGGGGAGCATTGTGCCTCCACACCGCTCCAACAGAGACGTACTTCCTCTCAAAGGGAAGGAACTATGGTAAGACTGAAGGAAATATGCCCTAGAGGCAATAATAAAGTTGTTATTTATATTTCCTTATATCATGATAAATGTTTATTATTCATGCTAGAATTGTATTAACCGGAAACTTAGTACATGTGTGGATACATAGACAAACAGAGTGTCACTAGTATGCCTCTACTTGACTAGCTCGTTGAATCAAAGATGGTTAAGTTTCCTAGCCATAGACATGAGTTGTCATTTGATTAACGGGATCACATCATTAGAGAATGATGTGATTGACTTGACCCATTCCGTTAGCTTAGCACTTGATCGTTTAGTATCTTGCTATTGCTTTCTTCATGACTTATACATGTTTCTATGACTATGAGATTATGCAACTCCCGGATACCGGAGGAACACTTTGTGTGCTACCAAACGTCACAATGTAACTAGGTGATTATAAAGGTGCTCTACATGTGTCTCCGATGATATTTGTTGAGTTGGCATAGTTCGAGATTAGGATTTGTCACTCCGATTGTCGGAGAGGTATCTTTGGGCCCTCTCGGTAATGCACATCACTATAAGCCTTGCAAGCAATGTGACTAATGAGTTAGTTGCGGGATTATGCATTACGGAACAAGTAAAGAGACTTGCCGGTAACGAGATTGAACTAGGTATTGAGATACCGACGATCGAATCTCGGGCAAATAACATACCGATGACAAAGGGAACAACGTATGTTGTTATGCGGTTTGACCGATAAAGATCTTCGTAGAATATGTAGGAACCAATATGAGCATCCAGGTTTCGCTATTGGTTATTGACCGGAGATGAGTCTCGGTCATGTATACATAGTTCTCGAACCCGTAGGGTCCGCACGCTTAACGTTCTGTGACGATTTGTATTATGAGTTATGTGATTTGATAACCGAAGTTTGTTCGGAGTCCTGGATGAGATCGGGTGACATGACGAGGAGTCTCAAAATGGTCGAGACGTAAAGATCGATATATTGGATGGCTATATTCGGACATCGGAAAGGTTCCGAGTGATTCTGGTATTTTTCGGAGTACTGCAGAGTTACGGGAATTCGTATTGGGCCTTAATGGGACATACGGGAAAGGAGAGAAAGGCCTCAAGGGTGGCCGCGTCCCTTCCCCATGGACTGGTCCGAATTGGACTAGGGAAAGGGGGCACCCCCTTCCTTCCTTCTCCTTCTCCCTTCTCTTTTTCCTATTCCATGTAGGAGGTGGAATCCTACTAGGACTAGGGAGTCCTAGTAGGACTCCACACTTTGGGCGCGCCCTATGAGGGCCGGCCTCCTCCTCCCTCCATCCTTTTTATACGTGGCCAGGGGGCACTGTCGGTGTCAAAATCGACAGATCTTGGGTAGGGGGTCCCGAACTGTGCGTCTAAGGTCGATGGTAACAGGAGACAGGGGACACGATGTTTACCCAGGTTCGGGCCCTCTCTATGGAGGTAATACCCTACTTCCTGCTTGATTGATCTTGATGAATATGAGTATTACAAGAGTTGATCTACCTCGAGATCGCAATGGCTAAAACCCTAGAAGTCTAGCCTGCATGACTATGATTATGATTCTCGCCTCTACGGACTAAGCCCTCCGGTTTATATAGACACCGGAGGGGACTAGGGTTGTACAAAGTCGGTTACAGGGAAAGGAATCTTCATATCAGGATGCCAAGCTTGCCTTTCACACCAAGGAGAGTCCCATCCGGACACGGGTGAGAGTCTTCGGTCTTGTATCTTCACAGCCCATCAGTCCGGCCCATGTCCAACAGGCCGGACGTCCGAGGACCCCTTTATCCAGGACTCCCTCAGTAGCCCCCGAACCAGTCTTTCAATGACGTTGTGTCCGGCGCGCAGATTGTCTTCGGCATTGCAAGGCGGGTTCCTCCTCCGATAACTTCAAAGGACTGTATTCAGCCTTCCATTTAATGTCGTTCCCGTCGTCTTCTGTGCATCCATAGCTTCAGCTTCCATGTGTCGAGCGAATACGAGAGGTCAGGGTATCTTCTGCATATAACACCCCGGCCATGTAAGAAAAGCATCTATTTAAAGGGATTGGATCTCAGATCCGTTCCACATCACGTGAAAAATCCTCAGAGCTTGCTAGGAAAAACCACTCCAACATGGCTAGCGCTCCCAACTCTTCCTCCCATCCCCATGGCCCAGAAAAAGGCGATTGGGAGAGATGTTCCGTATCCCACGGTCAGCTGGTGAAGCTGCAAACACAGGGATTTCTTCCTCCCGCGGATCTAGTCCCCATTCGAGCAGGATTGACTTCCTTCAACGGCGGGCCTCAGGCCGAGAATTTCCCCAATCCATCCAGGGGGGAGCGAGTGTGTTTCGTCCCCTACTTTCTAAGAGGCGTCGGATTTCCAATCCATCCGTTCCTCCGAGGGCTTCTGGAGTATTATGGCCTTCAACTGCACAACTTCACTCCTGCCTCCATCCTGCACATTGCGGGTTACGTCGCTCTTTGTGAGCTATTTCTGGGGTGCGAGGCCCATTTTGAATTGTGGAGGAAGCTATTCTGCCTCGTCCCTCGCAACCAAGATGGATCAATATTCGAAGTGGGCGGAGCCGAGATATGGCGTATCGCCGAGACCGGATACCTGTCCGGCACACCGAAGAAGGCATCCGAAGAGTGGCCCTCCGAATGGTTCTATATCGAGGACGTCACCCTTCCTGACCTAGTTTGAATGGGTCTTCCCGAATTTACAAGTGTTCCATTGAAGAAACACCACAGCTGGCGTCCTCGGAGCCTCGAGGAGGAAGATAGTGCGGAAGTCCGTCAACTGATGAGCAAGATAAAGATGCTTGCCCAGTCCAGATTATCAATAGTCGAGGTAATGGCGACTTCCATAGTGTGAGGGGTGCAGCCACTCCAATGCAGAGGGCTTCCCATGTGGCACTATAATGGAGAAGATGACGCCTCTCGCTGCGGTCGGAAGGGTCCGGACACCCTCGCCGCTTTGGCAAAAATATTGGCCGAGCTGTTCAAAGGGGAGGAAGAGGAATTTATTCGTATCAAGCGCATAGATGGATTCTCCATGTACAATCCCCCTAGCTGAGTGAGTTCCAACCCCGCTGCTCTACTCATTCTACTCCCCGAGTCAATTTTAATGAACATTAACCTATCCATTCGTAACAGAAGTGGCGAAAGATCACCGAGGGGCTATACAAACCCGCCTCACAGCCAGAGGATCACAACCGGGACCTTGATCCCGGATTCGAAGAGGATCCGGGTGCTCGAGGATGGGGTGTGCTACCAGGCGAGCTATGACGGCACGGAAGTGGCCATCACCACCGACTATCCCGGTCTTCTCCCTGCCTCACACGTCAGTAATCAGGAGACATCTCCTCCAAAAGAGCCTCCTCGTTCTGCCTCACCCACCGCACTGTCTCGTGCTCCAAAGGGGAGACGTTCGGCGCGCCACGTTACACCAGAGGCTACTCCAAAGAGAGCGACACCCACGCCGGGCATGCCTTTGAAGAGGAAGGCAACCGAAGGCCCGGCCGAGCCTTCCTCAAAGAGGTATGGCTTCGTAAGTATGCCCCTTGGCAGTCACATCCAACTGTGACATTTTCTGTTTGTGTTTTGCCAAGAAAAGCGTTCCCCGGACTATGTCCGGGGGTGCTGCCGGTCATACTCCCAACAGCCAGGTTTCAGACCCCGCCGTGAAGACATGGGTAGATACGGGAGTGACGCCGGATTGTCCTATGGCCGAGGATTCAGATGACGTATCCGTCACAAACTCAGAAGTGGAGAGCGCCATGGGTCATCGGCACCGGAGAGCCGTTATTCACGACCCCGGTTTTACAAAAGAGGCATTCGATGCCTTTAGCTCGGCGGATGCATACATCTGCGCTGCTCGAGACAGGCTTACCAGAGCCGCAGACCCGCATTTGAAAGATATGCGGGTAAGTTTATATTATACCAATCTGATAATTATATACCGGTAGCCCCTGAGACTTGAAGCAGTTGATACAACTGATTTAAGGATCATCGTATAACCAAGTGCTTACGGAGAAGAACAACCTGTTGTCTCAAGAACTAGAAAGGTATCGGACCCAGCTAACTGCTGATACTGCCGAACTGGAGAAATCCAAGAAGGCGTCCCCTGGTAATGTTCCCCTCCATCAAGAAAACATAATTATAGACCAGCACTGCTAACGTTGTTGCTCATTTCATGGCAGGATCATCAGATCAACTGAAGGAGCAACAGAAATCCGCTCAAGTGGGAGAACAAGAAGCCAAAAGACTACTGGTCAGGGAGGAGAAAAACAAGCTCCAGGATTCCAACACCCAGCTGGGCGAAGAACTGAAAGATGTGCGGGCCCAGATGGCTGACTCCGTGAAGGAAAATAAGAGGCTTCGAGGCGGCATATTTAGTATGTGTTCAAACTTACCTCCGTGTATTTAGAAGATGAAAGGGACTGACAGAGTTATTTCTGTAGGTATGCTGACTGGCCGTCCCAAAGAGGAGGTGTCCGGATTCTCGGGCGATCTGCTAGAAGAGCTATCGTAAATGCACGAGCAAGCTCGGCAGGCGATGCGAAGTGTTGCCAAGGCTTTATGGCCATCCGCCTCCCCTCCAGGAAGAATGGAGGAGCTTATACAGCTATTCAGGGGAGCGCGGCGGCGTTTCCGGTTATGGAAGATATCGACCTACCGGGAAGGTGCACGAGAAGCATGGGCCATGGTGAAAACACGGTATACCAAGCTTGATCCGAATCACATGGCTCGGGTCAGACCTCTAGGGTCAGATGGAAAATAAATTCCCATTAATTTGGTATATGACCAAGTCGAAGTAGCCGCCAAATATTCCCAACAGGATTGTAAGTTAGACAGCCTGTTAGACGCTATAGAGGAGGAAATTTTTGAGTCCAAGTGACAATGTACTTTCCTTGACATATTTGTCCCTAGCCGGATTATAAAACGATTGTCATGGCAGACCTTTTCGCTTCGACCTCTGGACCCGAAGGTGCGGAGTGTTTCCGAATACCTGAGCGGCAAAAATAGACCGGGGTATGCATGGAAACTAGGCGTAGGGGTCATAGTTGCTTGAACAGACAAGTTGTATCCGGCTAGCTATGTTATATTACATTGTAATTGTAAGAAACATCTTCCAGAGAGAATAGTTCCGTTAAGGGTTCCTTTCCCTGGGTGTACATGCGTTAATGTGCATGTCCGAGCTGTGATTGAAAAAATTGCAGTATAAGTAACATCTGGGGGTTCAAAACGGGTGAATGAAAGAACATATTTAGTCCGCCGACCGAATATTCCCCTAAGAACGCTAGCTTTCGGCTTCACCCAGTCTGAGGTACACATCCGGATGACCCGGCAGTAACAATCGCAGAGGTGCTCCCTTTATGCCCTAGCCGAACTAACGGGAACGTTGGGCATAGGCACATGAGCCAGGAAACCCAGCTTGGCCAAAACTTAAGTCATATCGATGCATATAATGATGAAGAAAAGGTACATATGGGGGAAAACACGCATATGTGATGAGCTTGATGCTGATAAAATAACAATAATAAGCTTCTGTCCAAGAAGCCCCCAGGTAAAATAGACGTACATATTTGAGTATGTGTATGTCGCAGGTGCACGGTTGAGCCGCACGAAAAGCTTTAAGGCTAAAAAGGAAAAAAGTGAAAAGAGAGGAAAAAGTAATGGAAACAATAGGGAGAAGGAAACGAACAAAGAGTTCGACGCTAGGCATAGAATCTTCGGAGTCTGGCCGCGTTCCAGGGGTTCGGCTCTAGGCGATTGTCTAATGCATCACGCAGGCGGTACGCTCCTCCAGTGAGAACTTCATCAATGATGAAGGGACCCTCCCACTTGGGCTTGAGTTTGTCCTTTTTCTTCTCCGGCAAGCGTAGAACGAGTTCGCCAACATTATAAGTCTTGGCCCGTACTTCTCTGCTTTGATATCTGCGGGCCTGTTGTTGATAAAATGCGGAACGGGCTTTTGCGACATCGCGTTCCTCCTCCAGGGCATCTAGGCTGTCCTGCCGATCAAGCTCGGCCTCTCTCTCTCTTCGTACATGCGCACTCGAGGTGAGTCATGAATAATGTCGCAAGGTAACACAGCCTCCGCGCCCTACACCATGAAGAAAGGTGTATATCCAGTGGTGCGGTTGGGTGTGGTCCGCAGCCCCCAGAGTACGGAGTCGAGCTCCTCAACCCAGTGCTTGTCTGATTCTTTCAAAGACCGCACTAGTCTGGGTTTGATGCCGCTCATAATAAGACCATTGGCCCGTTCGACTTGACCGTTTGTTTGCGGGTGATAGACGGAGGCGTAATCGAGCTTAATGCCCAGATTAGCACACCAGGTTTTCACCTCATCGGCTGTGAAATTGGAGCCGTTATCGGTGATGATGCTATGTGGAACACCATAACGGTGCACCACACCGGATATGAATTCTATTACTGGCCCGGCTTTGGCCGTTTTAACTGGTTTGGCCTCTATCCACTTAGTGAATTTATCCACCATGACCAGCATATACTTTTTCTTGTAGCTTCCTCCTTTAAGGGGTCCGACCATATCAAGCCCCCAGACCGCAAAAGGCCAGGTGATGGGGATTGTTTGTAGAGTAGTGGGTGGCATATGGCTTTGGTTGGCGAAAAGCTGGCATCCGACGCAACATCGGACAAGGTCCTGTGCATCTGCTCGGGCCGTCGGCCAATAAAAACCTGTACGAAAGGCCTTGCTTACAAGAGCCCGAGGTGCGGTGTGGTGACCGCCGAGACCGGCATGAATTTTAGCCAAGAGCTGCTGCCCCTCTTCCTCGGAGATACATCTTTGAAGTACTCCGGTAGTGCTTTTCTTGTAGAGTTCTCCGTCGTGAACCTTGTAGGCCTTTGATCGCCGGACAATGCGGCGAGCCTCATTCTGATCCTCAGGGAGTTCTCGCCTATTAAGGTAGGCCAAGAAGGGTTCGGTCCATGGGGGCAATGACTGCCATGATGAGATGGGCCGACGGTGTTATTTCGGTGGCTGAGCCCCCGATGATATCGGTGTGTTCGAAATCTGGGGTTGTAGTCGGATCCGGACTGGTGTTGCCGCTCTCCCCTTGCCACACCACGGACGGCTTAAAAAGCCTTTCCAGAAAGATGTTAGGTGGGACGGGGTCACGCTTGGCGCCGATGCGAGCGAGGACGTCCGCCGCTTGATTACTTTCTCGAGCCACATGATGAAACTCGAGCCCCTCGAACCGAGCCGACATTTTGAGGACGGCGTTACGTAAGCCGCCATCTTCGGATCTTTGGCATCGAAATCTCCATTTATTTGAGATATTGCGAGGTTCGAGTCCCCGCGCACTTCCAGGCGTTGTATGCCCATGGAGACGGCCATCCGAAGTCCATGTAATAAGGCCTCATATTCGGCTGCATTGTTGGAGTCTGTGTATAATATTTGGAGTACGTACTGAACTACGTCTCCAGTGGGGGACGTTAAGACAATTCCGGCCCCTAACCCCGCAAACATTTTGGAACCATCGAAGTACATAACCCAGTTGGAATACGTGTCGTACTCTTTCGGGAGTTCGGCCTCTGTCCATTCGGCGATGAAGTCAGCCAGCATTTGGGATTTAATGGCTCGGCGCGGTTTGTATGTTATGTCGAATGGAAGGAGCTCAATGGCCCACTTAGCAATTCGGCCCGTGGCATCGCGGTTGTTTATTATGTCGTTGAGTGGTACCTCAGAACCCACCGTAATCGAGCACTCTTGAAAGTAGTGTCGCAGCTTCCGGGATGTCATGAAGACCGCGTATGCTATTTTTTTTGGTAATGAGGGTATCGGGATTTGCACAGTGTGAGGACAGTGGATACGTAGTATACCGGTGTATGGAGCGGGAATTTGTGTCCGTCCTGCTCTCGCTCAACGACGAGCACGGCACTCACCACTTGGTGTGTTGCCGATATGTATAATAGCATGGTTTCGCCAATGTTCGGCGCGGCCAGGATTGGGTTGCTCGCTAAAAGGGCCTTTATTTCCTCCAGTCCGGCTGTTGCCGCATCTGTCCATTCGAAGTGGTCGGTGCATCGGAGAAGGCGGTAGAGTGTCAATGCTTTTTCTCCCAATCTGGAGATAAAGCGGCTTAAAGCTGCCACGCATCCCGCGAGTTTTTGGACCTGTTTAAGGTCTGTTGGCGTAGCCAATTGTGACAAAGCTCGGATTTTGGTTGGATTTGCCTCAATTCCTCTATTGAAAACGATGAAGCCCAGCAGTTTTCCAGCGGGGACGCCGAAAACACACTTTTCTGGATTGAGCTTGATGTCGTATGTACGGAGGTTGTCAAATGTGAGACGTAAATTGTCTATCAGTGACTCGACGTGCCTGGTTTTGATGACGATGTCATCCAAATATGCTTCAACTGTCTTCCGATCTGTTTCTCCAGGCATGTTTGAATCATGCGTTGGTAGGTGGCGCCAGCGTTTTTGAGCCCGAAAGGCATAGTGTTGAAGTAGAAAGGCCCATATGGGGTAATGAATGCCGTTGCGGCTTGGTCGGACTCCTTCATCTTGATTTGATGGTATCCGGAGTGTGCGTCGAGGAAACACAGTGAGTCGTGTCCTGCGGTTGCATCAATAATCTGATCGATGCGAGGGAGGGGGAAGGGATCCTTAGGGCAGGCCTTGTTGAGGTCTTTGAAATCGACGCATAGGCGCCAGGATTTATCCTTCTTTGGTACCATCACCAGGTTTGCTAGCCAGTCCGGGTGTTTTATTTCTCTGATGAATCCGGCCTCGAGTAACTTGGCTAGCTCCTCCCCCATGGCTTGTCGTTTGGGTTCAGAAAAACGCCGCAGTGTTTGCTTGACCGGTTTCTGTCCCTTTAATATATTGAGGCTATGTTCGGCCAATCTGCGTGGGATTCCTGGCTTATCAGAAGGGTGCCAGGCGAATATGTCCCAGGTCTCGCGCAGGAACTCTCGTAGTGCGGCGTCGACCATTGGGTCGAGTTGTGCTCCGATGGATGCTGTCTTCTTGGGATCCGTCGGGTGGACTTGAAATTTGACTATTTCATCTGCTGGTTTAAAGGAGGTGGATTTGGGTCGTTTGTCCAGGATTACGTCATCCCTATCCACAGTAGAGCGCAGCGCGGTTAGCTCTTCGGCCGCGAGTATTTCAAACAATGCCTCGAGGGCCAGGGATGCAGTTTTATTTTCGGCGCGGAGTGCTATGTCTGGATCACTGGCAAGAGTGATGATACCGTTTGGCCCGGGCATCTTGAGCTTCATGTACCCATAATGAGGTATAGCTTGGAAGCGTGTAAATGCATCTCACCCCAGTAAGGCGTGATATCCGCTGTTGAAAGGAGCCACTTGGAAGGTTATCTCTTCAGACCGATAATTCTCCGGTGTGCTGAATACCACGTCGAGCGTGATTTTTCCCGCGCATTGCGCCTCCCGACTAGGAATGATTTCCCGGAAGGTCGTGCTACTTTGCTCGACGCGGCTCCTGTCAATTTCTATTTTATTGAGCATATCCTCATAGATGAGGTTTAATCCGCTGCCGCCGTCCATGAGCACTTTGGTGAGCCGGAATCCGTCCACAATTGGATTAAGGACCAAGGCGGCTGGTGCCCGGACTGTCCAGAATTTTGGTTCGTCACTGGCATTGAAAGTTATGGCTGTGTCGTTCCAAGGGTTTATTGCTGCGACTTGGCAGGCTTCGGCGAGGTTGCGGAAAGCCCTTTTACGCCGATTGTTTGAAGCGAAAGTCTCGAAGACTGTTAATACGCTGGGGTAGTCATCTTCCAGGGGGTGTTGCACTGGTGTATTTTTGGTGAGGATATCCTCGCTGCTTTTGGCCACTTGCCGGAGTATCCAACATGCTCTAAGGCTATGGGTTGGTATGGTGTCCGGCGTTGCATGTATTTTGCATGGCCTATCGAGCCATCCTTCCAGAACAGTTCCGCACACCGTGGTGTGCTTAAATTTCTTTACTATTGGATCTGCTGCGCCGCAAGGGTGCACCCTTTTTGCCCGGACGAAGGGTTGAGTGGAAACCGATGGTTCCTAGAGAGCTGCCTGAGTTTTCCAGGCGCTTTCCATTGTGCGATATTTTTGTACGATGGTTGCCAAGTTAGCGAAGTGTAATACGCGATGGCGATTGATGGCGTTGAGGAGTCCTTCGTCCGTGCAATTATTGCAGAATGCTAAGATCGCGTCTTCGTCGCGGCAATCTTTAATCTTGTCTTTGCCAAGGAGGAATCTGGCCCAAAAGTGATGGACTGTTTTCTGAGACTGCTGTCGTATGTACGTGAGATCGCGTCTATCTGGGTGGGTGGGTGGCTTTACATCCGAACCCTGACCCAATTTGGAATCCGGAGTTTGAAGAACTCCCGAACTTAATAGCTTGGGCTCCGGGATATTAACTGATTTTTCAGGCCCGTCGTCCGATTCTAGGTTCGGAGGGCGGGCTATGTCTTTCCGAAGGCAGGTGTCCGGCTCTTCAAGCTTGGAAATCCGAACACAGTTCATCCTCAATGTAGAGCAAGAGTTGTCGTCTTGCTCCTCAACTACCGCTATCTGGTGGGTGATCGGCGGAGATTTAATTTCTCTCTGGTCGGGTTTAAGCCCAATCCGATCGTAGTCTATGGAGACCTCCAGGGAGGCGATGCGATCTAGGAGCTCGTTCAAAGACGATAACTCAGCCGGATCCATCTGTTTAGTGTATTCGGAGCTAACACGGAGGTGGTTTTCGATGACCCGAGAAGTCATCGTTGGCTTAACGGCCGTCGGGGCAGTCATGGTGAAGCCGCCCAGCCGGAGGGTTTGGCCTGAGGTCAGGGCACCTCCGGCGGTGATACTGTCCTTGATAACAAGGCGAGCCATCAATCCTGTCTTCGACGTCACAGCGGAACTCTCAATGAAAGCACCAATGTCGGTGTCAAAACCGGCAGATCTCAGGTAGGGGGTCCCGAACTTGCGTCTAAGGTTGACGGTAACAGGAAACAGGGGACACGATGTTTACCCAGGTTCGGGCCCTCTCTATGGAGGTAATACCATACTTCCTACTTGATTGATCTTGATGAATGTGAGTATTACAAGAGTTGATCTACCTCGAGATCGTAATGGCTAAAACCCTAGAAGTCTAGCCTGTATGACTATAATTATGATTCTCGCCTCTACGAACTAAGCCCTCCAGTTTATATAGACACCGGAGGGGACTAGGGTTGTACAAAGTCGGTTACAGAGAAAGGAATCTTCATATCAGGATGCCAAGCTTGCCTTCCATGCCAAGGGGAGTCCCATTCGGACACGGGAGAGAGTCTACGGTCTTGTATCTTCACAGCCCATCAGTCCGGCCCATGTCCAACAGTCCGGACGCCCGATGACCCCTTAATCCAGGACTCCCTCAGGCACCCCATAGATACACAAGTTGATCATTGATCTCTTAGCCGTGTGCAGTGCCCCCCTCCACCATAATCCACCTCGGTCATACCGTTGTAGTGCTTAGGAGAAGCCCTGCGCCGGTAGCTTAATCATCACCGTCATTACGCCATCGTGCTAACGAAGCTCTCCCTCGACACTCTGCTGGACCATGAGTTCGTGGGACGTCACCGAGCCGAATGTGTTCAGATCACGGAGGTGCCGTAATTTCGGTACAAGGATCGGTCGATCGTGAAGACGTACGACTACATCAACCGCGTTGTCATAACGCTTCCGCTTACGGTCTACGAGGGTACGTGGACAACACTCTCCTCTCTTGTTGCTATGCATCACCATGATCTTGCGTGTGCGTAGGATTTTTTTTGAAATTACTACGTTCCCCAAGAGTGGCATCCGAGCCAGGTTTATGCGTAGATGTTATATGCATGAGTAGAACACAAGTGAGGTTTGGGCGATAATAGTCATACTGCTTACCAGCATGTCATACTTTGATTCGGCGGTATTGTTGGATGAAGCGGCCCGGACCGACATTACACGTACGCTTACGCGAGACTGGTTCTACCGACGTGCTTCACACACAGGTGGCTGGCAGGTGTCTGTTTCTCCAACTTTAGTTGAATCAAGTGTGACTACGCCCGGTCCTTGTTGAAGGTTAAAACAGCAAACTTGACAAAAAATCGTTGTGGTTTTAATGCGTAGGTAAGAACGGTTCTTGCTAAGCCTGTAGCAGCCACGTAAAACTTGCAACAACAAAGTAGAGGACGTCTAACTTGTTTTTGCAGGGCATGTTGTGATGTGATATGGTCAAGACGTGATTATATAAATTGTTGTATGAGACGATCATGTTTTGTAACGCAGTTATCGGCAACTGGCAGGAGCCATATGGTTGTCGCTTTATTGTATGAAATGCAATCGCCATGTAATTGCTTTACTTTATCACTAAGCGGTAGCGATAGTCGTAGAAGCAAAAGTTGGCGAGACGATGATAATCCCCAGGTGCAGGGAATCATCGTAGCAATTTCCAAAGGTGGAAGTGATAAGTATGGAGTGTCTAACCCACAAGGAGCTAAAGGTAAGATCAATATTCTCTCAAGCCCTATCTGCCACTGATACGACTCTACGTACACCGAACGTTTGCTTCCAACTAGAAACGAGAAATAAAGCTATGTTGTGGGTATGAAGAGGATAACTTTGCATGGTATCGGAGAGCTAAAATATAAAAGTAGGTGCTGTTATCATAAAGTTAGAATATATTACTAAATATTATAAATAGCGAGTGTGGAATAATGATGGGTCGGTGTGTGGAATTGTCCTAGGTAATCGTTAACAAGACCGGTAATCACTATTGCAATTTCATATGAGGGAGAGGCATAAGCTAACATACTTTCTCATCTTGGATCATATGCACTTATGATTGGAACTCTAGCAAGCATCCGCAACTACTAAAGATCATTAAGGTAAAAACCCAACCATAGCATTAAAGTATCAAGTCCTCTTTATTCCCATACGCCATGTCCCGCTTATCCGTGTTTGTGTTTCTGTCACTCACGCAACACAGACAATAAGCAAACCATGGACATGTTGCAACACCCTACATCGGGAATCCCTCACGCTTGCGCGACACGAAGGGCACCATAGGACTGCACCAAAGTAAAACATACAACTCATACCAATCTAGATCATCAATCAACCCAAAGACAAAGGATATCTACTCAAAACATCATAGGATGGCAACACATCATTGGATCATAATATGTGGCATAAAGCACCATGTTCAAGTAGGGATTACAGCGGGGTGCGGGAGAGTGGACCGCGTAAAAGAGATGAGGATGGTGATGTTAATGAAGACGATCACCGTGGCGATGATTCCCCTCCCGATGGCACTCTAGCGCCACCGAGAGAGAGGAGGAGAGGTTCTCCCCCTTGTGCTTCCTCCTCCATGGCCTCCCCCCTAGATGGGGAGAGGTTCTCCCTCTGGTCCTTGGCCTTCATGGTGATGATGGCCCCTCCGGGATCCTCCTCCATGGCCTCCGGTGATGATGGCCCCCTCTGGTAGGGTGCCACAGAGGGCCTAGATTGATTTCTCGTTGCTACAAAGGCTTGCGGCGGCGGAACTTCCGATCTAGGTTATTTTTTGAGGGTTTCTGTGTTTATAGGAATTTTTGGCGTTGGTTTCACGTCAGGGGGGTCTCCGAGTCGTCCACGAGGCAGGGGCCCATGCCCAGGGGGGTGGGCGCGCCCCCACCCTCGTGGACAGCTCGGGACTCTTCTGGCCCAACTCTTTTGCTCCAGGGGCTTCTTTTGGTCCATAAAAAAACAACAAAAATTGGCACGTTAATTGGCCTCCGTTTGGTATTCCTTTTCTATAAAACTCAAAAACAAGGAAAAAACATAAACTGGCACTGGGCCCTAGGTTAATAGGTTAGTCCCAAAAATCATATAAAATAGCATATAAAACATCTAAGATGGATAATATAATAGCATGAATACTTCATAAATTATAGATATATTGGAGACGTATCAGCATCCCCAAGCTTAATTCCTGCTCGTCCTCGAGTAGGTAAATGATAAAAGAAATAATTTATGAAGTGTGAATGCTAGCAGGTGCACAAGTTTGATCAATGATAATTTCAATCACCTTTTCTAGCATCATTATATGTCATAACAGTAGATCATCTCATAAAACTTTTCATGATCAAGTAACAAGCTATTCACATGTTAAAGTATAGATCATAAACTTTCTTGAAAACTAACAAACAATATTCTCAGTCATCAAACAATTGCAATTCATCTTATTTTCAGGAAGGGTCTATGTCAGAGCTTTGATTCGGCAAACTCCACATACTCAACTATCATTTAATCTTTCACAATTGCTAACACTCACGTGATATTTATGGGTTCAAAGTTTTAATCAGACACAGAGAAAGATAGGGGCTTATAGTTTTGCCTCCCAACCTTTTACCTCAAGGGTAATGCCAACAATAATAACTCATGAAAACCTACATCCAAGTGGATATATATATCCGGATCACTCCAACACAAAGTGCTTGCCAAAGGAAAAAGTGTAAAAAGGAAAGGTGATGATCACCATGACACTTGTATAAGGGTAGAAGGTAAAAGTAAAAGATAGGCCCTTCGCAGAGGGAAGCAGAGGTTGTCATGCGCTTTTATGGTTGGATGCACAAAATCTTAATGCAAAAGAATGTCACTTTTATATTGCCCCTTGTGATAAAGACCTTTATTATGCAGTCCGTCGCTTTTATTTCTTCCCTATCACAAGTTCGTATAAAGCTTATTCTTCGCACTAATAGATCATACATATTTAAGGAGCAATTTTTATTGCATGCACCGATGACAACTTACTTGAAGGATCTTACTCAATCCTTAGGTAGGTATGATGGACTCTCATGGCAAAACTGGTTTAAGGGATGTTTGGAAGCACAAGTAGCATTTCTACTTGGTGCAAAGAATTTGGCTAGCATGAGAGGGAAAGGCAAGCCCAACATGTTGGATCATCCAAGACAATATAATGTTTCGGATATAGGAAAACATAACCCATTAAGTTGTCTTCCTTGTCCAACATCAACCTTTTAGCATGTCATATTTTAATGAGTGCTTACAATTACAAAATATGTCCAAGATAGTATATTTATATGTGAAATCTCTCTTCCTTCAATATTCTTTCATGAATTGTTCAAGTGACCAATTCTGCGTTTGCTAACTTTCAATAAGTTTACTACCTATACTTATTCTGTGTGAAGTCATTACTCCCCATGGTATAAGCATATGAAACATATATAAATTCAGATTTATGATATTCAATTCATTCAACCATTTACTCACAGGATATATGTGAAGCACGTGAGTAAATGACAAACTACTCCAAAAAGATATAAGTTAAGAACACTGAGTAGTCAAATAATTAACTAGCCATGGGAGGATTCTTTTTCATTCAAGATTTCAGATCCAATGATTTTATTCAAACAGCAAGTAAAATTGAAAATACGCTCCAAGCAAAACTCATATCATGTGATGAATAAAAATATAGCTCCAAGTAAGGTATACCGATAGTTTTGAAGACGAAAGAGGGGATGCCTTCCGGGGCATCCCCAAGCTTAGGCGCTTGAGTCTTCCTTGAATATTACCTTGGGGTGCCTTGGGCATCCCCAAGCTTAGGATCTTTCCACTCCTTATTCTCCTCATATCGATATCTCACCCAAAGCTTGAAAACTTCAATCACACAAAACTTAACGAAACTTCGTGAGATAGGTGAGTATGAAAAAGAGTAATCCATTCACTTTGGTACTGTCAAAGACAAGGTTCATAATTGTTCCCACACAATGTCTACTGTACCATATCATTTCTAAAATTTATATTGAGAAATATAAGCCATAGAAACTAGAAAACAAGCAAACTATGCAATGAAAACAGAATCCGTCAGAAACAGCACAATCTGTAATAATCTGAACAGAAACCATACTTCTGCTACTCCAAAAATTATGAAATAAATTGGTTGACGTGAGGAATTTGTCTATTAATCTTCTGCAAAAAGAATCAACTCAAAAGCACTCTTCTCTAAAAAATGGTAGCTAATCTCGTGAGTGCAAAGTTTCTGTTTTTTTACAGCAAGATCACATTAACTTTCACCCAAGTCTTCCCAAAGGTCTTACTTGGCACTTTATTGAAACAAAAGCTATAAAACATGATTACTACAGTAGCTTAATCATGTAAACACACAAAAACAGTAAGGGTAAATATTGGGTTGTCTCCCAACAAGCGCTTTTCTCTAATGCCTTTTAGCTAGGCATGATGATTTCAATGATGCTCACATACAAGATAAGAATTGAGACATAAAGGGAGCATCACGAAGAATATGACTAACACATTTAAATATAACCCACTTCCTATGCCTAGGGATTTTGCGAGCACATAATTTATAGGAACAAGAATCAACTAGCATAGGAAGGCAAAACAAGTATAACTTCAAAACTTGGTGATGTTGATGAAGACGATCACCGCGGCGATGATTCCCCTCCCGATGGCACTCCGGCGCCACCGAGAGAGAGGAGGAGAGGTTCTCCCCCTTGTGCTTCCTCCTCCATGGCCTCCCCCCTAGATGGGGAGAGGTTCTCCCTCTGGTCCTTGGCCTTCATGGCGATGATGGCCCCTCCGGGATCCTCCTCCATGGCCTCCGGTGATGATGGCCCCCTCCGGTAGGGTGCCAGAGAGGGCCTAGATTGATTTCTCGTTGCTACAGAGGCTTGCGGCGGCAGAACTTCCGATCTAGGTTATTTTCTGGGGGTTTCTGTATTTATAGGAATTTTTGGCGTTGGTTTCACGTCTGGGGGGGGGGGCTCCGAGTCGTCCACGAGGCAGGGGCCCACGCCCAGGGGGGTGGGCGCGCCCCCACCCTCGTGGACAGCCCGGGACTCTTCTGGCCCAACTCTTTTGCTCCAGGGGCTTCTTTTGGTCTATAAAAAATCAACAAAAATTGGCACGTTAATTGGACTCTGTTTGGTATTCCTTTTCTGTAAAACTCAAAAAACAAGGAAAAAATAGAAACTGGCACTGGGCTCTAGATTAATAGGTTAGTCCCAAAAATCGTATAAAATAGCATATAAAACATCTAAGATTGATAATATAATAGCATGAATACTTCATAAATTATAGATACGTTGGAGACGTATCAGACGACAACGATGCTTCGATGGAGATCAAGGTGTCAAGACGGTGACGATGCTTTTGAGTTGGAGATCAAAGGCACAAGATGATGATGTCCATATCATATCACTTATATTGATTGCATGTGATGTTTATCCTTTATGCATCTTATTTTGCTTAGTACGGCGGTAGCATTATAAGATGATCTCTCACTAAATTTCAAGGTATAAGTGTTCTCCCTCAGTATGCACCGTTGCTACAGTTCTTCGTGCCGAGACACCATGTGATGATCGGGTGTGATAAGCTCTACATTCACATACAACGGGTGCAAGCCAGTTTTGCACACGTAGAATACTCGGGTTAAACTTGACGAGCCTAGCATATGCAGATATGGCCTCGGAACACTGAGACCAAAAGGTCGAGCATGAATCATATAGTAGATATGATCAACATAGTGATGTGCACCATTGAAAACTACTCCATCTCACGTGATGATCGGACATGGTTTAGTTGATATATGGATCACGTGATCACTTAGATGATTAGAGAGATGTCTATCTAAGTGGGAGTTCTTAAGTAATATGATTAATTGAACTTTAATTTATCATGAACTTAGTCCTGGTAGTATTTGCATAACTATGTTGTAGATCAATAGCTCGTGATGTAGCTCCACATTTATTTTTGATATGTTCCTAGAGAAAAACTATGTTGAAAGATGATAGTAGCAATGATGCGGACTAGGTCCGCGATCTGAGGATTATCCTCATTGCTGCACAGAAGAATTATGTCCTTGATGCATCGCTAGGTGACGGACCTATTGCAGGAGCAAATGCAGACCTTATGAACGTTTGACAATGCTCGGTATGATGACTACTTGATAGTTTAGTGCACCATGCTTTACGGCTTAGAACCGGGACTTCAAAAATGTTTTGAACGACATGGAGCATATGAGATGTTCCAAGAGCTGAAATTGGTATTTTAGACTCATGCCCGAGTCGAGAGGTATGAGACCTCTGACAAGTACTTTGCCTACAAGATGGAGGAGAATAGCTCAACCAGTAAGCATGTGCTCAGAATGTCTGAGTACAACAATCACTTGAATCAAGTGGGAGTTAATCTTCCAGATAAGATAGTGATTGACAGAGTTCTCTAGTCACTATCACCAAGTTACTGGAACTTCGTGATGAACTATAATATGCAAGGGATGACGAAAACGATTCCCCGAGCTCTTCGCGATGCTGAAATCGGCGAAGGTAGAAATCAAGAAAAACATCAAGTGTTGATGGTTGACAAGACCACTAGTTTCAAGTAAAAGGGCAAGGGAAAGAAAGGGAACTTCAAGAAGAATGGCAAGCAAGTTGCCACTCCCATGAAGAAGCCCAAAGCTAGACCCAAGCCTGAAACTGAGTGCTTCTACTGCAAAGGAAATGGTCACTGGAAGTGGAACTGCCCTAGATACTTGGCGGATAAGAAGGATGGCAAAGTGAACAAAGGTATATTTGATATACATGTTATTGATGTGTACTTTACTAGTGTTCATAGCAACCCCTCGGTATTTGATACTGGTTCAGTTACTAAAGAGTAGTAACTCGACACGGGAGTTGCAGAATGAACATAGACTAGTTAAGGGTGAAGTGACGATGTGTGTTGGAAGTGGTTCCAAGATTGATATGATCATCATCGCACACTCCCTATACTTTCGAGATTAGTGTTGAACCAAAATAAATGTTATTTGGTGTTTGCGTTAAGCATGAATATGATTGGATCATGTTTATTGCAATATGGTTATTCATTTAAGTCAAAGAATAATTGTTGTTCTATTTAAATGAATAAAACCTTCTATGGTCATACACTCAATATAAATGGTTTGTTGAATCTCGATCGTAATGATACACATATTCATAATATTGAAGCCAAAAGATTCAAAGTTAATAATGATAGTGCAACTTATTTGTGGCACTGCCGTTTAGGTCATATTGGTGTAAAGCGCATGAAGAAACTCCATGCTGATGGACTTTTGGAATCACTTGATTATGAATCACTTGATGCTTGCGAACCATGCCTCATGGGCAAGATGACTAAGACTCCGCTCTCCGGAACAATGGAGCAAGCAACTGACTTATTGGAAATAATACATACTGATGTATGCGATCCGATGAGTGTTGAGGCTCGCGGCGGGTATCGTTATTTTCTGACCTTCACAAATGATTTATCTACTTGATGAAACATAAGTCTGTAACATTTGAAAGGTTCAAATAATTTCAGAGTGAAGTGGAAAATCATCGTAACAAGAAAAAGTTTCTACGATCTGATCGGGGAGATGAATATTTGAGTTACGAGTTTGGTCTTCATTCAAAACAATGTGGAATAGTTTCACAACTCACGCCACCTAGAACACCACAGCGTAATGGTGTGTCCAAACATCGTAACCGCACTTTATTAGATATGGTGCAATCTATGATGTCTTTTACCGATATCGTTTTGGGGTTATGCATTAGAGACAGATACATTCACGTTAAATAGGGCACCATCTAAAAATCCGTTGAGACGACACCGTATGAACTGTGTGGTTTAGCAAAAAACCTAAACCGTCATTTCTTAAAATTTGGGGTTGCGATGCTTATGTGAAAAAGTTTCAACGTGATAAGCTCAAAACCCAAATCGGAGAAGTGCGTCTTCATAGGATACCCAAAATGAAACTGTTGAGCACACCTTCCATCACATATCCGAAGGCAAGATCTTTGTTGCTAAAAGTGGATCCTTTCTAGAGAAGGAGTTGCTCTCGAAATAAGTGAGTGGGAGGAAAGTAGAACTTGGTGAGATAACTGTACCTGCTCCCTTATTGGAAAGTAGTTCATCACATAAATTAGTTCCAGTGATTCCTACACAAATTAGTGAGGAAGCTAATGATGATGATCATGAAACTTAAGATCAAGGTACTACCGAACCTCGTAGGTCAACCAGAGTAAGATCCGCACCAGAGTGGTATGGTAATCCTGTTCTGCAGGTGATATGTCTCCAACGTATCTATAATTTTTTATTGTTCCATGCTATTATATTATCTGTTTTAGATGTTTAATGGGCTTTACTATGCACTTTTATATTATTTTTTGGACTCACCTATTAACTGAAGGCCTAGTGCAAATTGCTGTTTTTTTGCCTATTTCAGTGTTTCGCAGAAAAGGAATATCAAATGGAGTCCAAACGGAATGAAACCTTCGCGAGGATCATTTTTGGAACAAACGCAATCCAGGAGACTTGGAGTGGACTTCAATGAAGTAGCGAGGAAGCCACGAGGCAGGAGGGCACGCCCCAGGGGGGTGGGTGTCGATGTCAAAACCGGCGGATCTCGGGTACGGGGTCCCGAACTGTGCATCTAAGGTTGATGGTAACAGGAGACAGGGGACACGATGTTTACCCAGGTTCAGGCCCTCTCTATGGAGGTAATACCCTACTTCCTGCTTGATTGATCTTGATGAATATGAGTATTACAAGAGTTGATCTACCTCGAGATCGTAATGGCTAAAACCCTAGAAGTCTAGCCTGTATGACTATGATTATGATTCTTGTCCCTACGGACTAAACCCTCTGGTTTATATAGACACCGGAGGGGACTAGGGCTGTAAAAAGTCGGTTACAGAGAAAGGAATCTTCATATTGGGACGCCAAGCTTGCCTTCCACGCCAAGGAGAGTCCCATCCGGACACGGGAGATAGTCTTCGGTCTTGTATCTTTACAACCCATCAGTCCGGCCCACGTACCATAGTCCGGACACCCGAGGACCCCCTAATCCAGGACTCCCTCACTAGCCCCTGAACTAGGCTTCACTGACGAGTTGTCCGGCGCGCAAATTGTCTTCGGCATTGCAAGGCGGGTTCCTTCTCCGAATACTCCAACACAGTCTTCGGACGCAATGAACATGTCCGGCTCTGCAAAACAAATCCCACACACAACCACAGAGAGTATAATATTTCACGAGTCCAATCCGCTGACAACTTTTGGTAATGTGACACCACATCATCACCCGGTCATTATTTTGAACCGTCTTTCGGCCTACCGCTTCGAGATGCGGTCTCATCGGCACGTCTTGTCAAAGCAGAGATCGTGTCCCCTTATTGCGGGATTCTCATTAATACGGGCGTGGGTAATCCAACCGTGCCGTTCGCACAGCCCTTGGGAACAAGCGAGTTTTAAGGCGAGTGGGGAAGCACTTGATATTCACTACCTTTATAAGGAGATAAGGATTCCCTTCTATCACCCACGCCTTCTCTCTCTCTCTGCCCTCCCATTCTCAAGCTCCAGTGCCCAAGTCCTTATCTTTTCCGCCTCAAGAAAGCACTCGACCATGTCCGGATCTGGAGCACAAGGCAAGTGGATGGCCTCCTCTGTCAAGGAGGACATCACCAAGCTTCGGGAGGCCGGGTATCTGGCGAAAGAAATCGCCCACCGGCTTCCGGCCAAGGGGCAAATCGTCCCCACCCCGAAGCCCAATGAGAGGGTGGTGTTCATCCCCCATTTTGTCCGCGGGTTAGGGTTTCCTCTCCACCCTTTCATCCGCGGACTCATGTTCTATTACGGGCTAGATTTCCATGATCTAGCCCCAAACTCCTTCCTCAACATCTCAGCATTCATCGTCGTGTGCGAGGCCTTCCTCCGCATTCGACCCCACTTTGGACTGTGGCTTAAGATCTTCAACGTGAAGCCGAAGGTGGTGGATGGCCAACACGCAGAGTGCGGAGGTGCCATGGTGAGCAAGATGCCCAATGTCACATGGCCCAAAGGTACTTTTGTGGAGACCGTTAAAGAGTGGTAGAAACTGTGGTTCTATATCACAGAGCCCCGCGACGCCACCTGGGCCGCGGCTCCCGAATTCAAGTCTGGAGCTCCAATGCGGCTCACCTCCTGGCTAGAGAAGGGCCCGAATTGGTCTTCGTCAGACGAGCTGATAGCGCTGCAATCGCGCATCCAAAGCATGGTGGACAAAAACATCAAGCTCGTCAACGTGATCCAGGTGATGCTAGTTCGCCGGATCCTTCCATGCCAGAGCCGAACCTGCCCTTTATGGGAACTCGATCCGGAGAAGCACCAGACCTTGGAAAGGCTCTTCCGAACCACGCACGAAGACATCTAGAAGTTGCTCTTCAAGGGCAATGAGACGCCGCCGGATACCACCGAGGACCGCTGGCACGATCTGGCCCGTCCCGCTAGTGCGGTAAGTCTTTCGCGTTTCAGGGTGTATCCTCTACTTGCTTATTCAACGAAGACATCTAAACTTCACTATTTATTTTTTCAGGTATGGACAGAGGTAGCGGAGCGGATTAGGTGTTCGGCTCCACTGCCCGAGGAACCAGCCATCCCGCGCCTGGCAAAGATGCTGGTTCCGGCGCCCTACAAGGCGCCGGAGAAGAAGGCCAAGGGGGCCAAAAGTGCCCCGCCGCATGGGTGCTTCAGACGTAACGTCCAAAGACGACGAGACCCACTCCTCCGCCACTGAGGACGACGACAAAGAGGAAGAAGAAAGCAACTCCCCCCTGAGGGGGGAAGGAAGAAGAGGGCGGCCTCCACAAATCTGGAGGCGGAGGCGTCCAAGAGTGGGGAAGGGTTCCCTAGCGGATAACTCCGCGTGGGATGTTGACAGCAGCCCAGAGCCGCGCCCCCGAAACAAGCCCCTGGCCGCATCATAAGTACTAGAAACCCTGATGCGTCCATATATCCGGCCTCTCAACTTCATAGTTTTAATATGTTGAATTATGCAATTGCAGTCCGGCCCGCGACAGCTCCTTGCGATCCTCATCAGGAGGTTCGCTGGATTCAAAGGCGATGGCCAGCGAGTCACAGCCGACCGCTCACTCTCCCACGGCCAAGGGCGACGACGAGGTGCTGTCCCAAAGGACCTTCCCAGGCCAGGGAGAGGTTCAGGAGGTTGTCAGGGTGGCGCCAAAGGGTGACCCTTCGGCCACCGGACACCCGGTAGAGAGGACCCCCATGGAGACTGGCGATGGGGGCCATGTCCAGTTCGGACCCCAGCCGAATACGGTTCCAGAGACCTATATGGCTCCGGAATCTGGCAAGCAGCCTCCTTCGAAAGAAGGAGGTGTGCCTATTCCGCCGTTGACCTCTGTCCAACCAGAGGCACCGGATAATCTGCTAGAAGCGCTACGAGGCGCTTCCATTGTGGAGGAACACCGTATCACTACTAGGGAAAACGTTATACACAGAACTTTAGCAGTAGTGCTTGTTAAAAAAGCACGCTACTGCTAGACAGCAGTAGCGCGTGCAAAATAAGCTTGCTGCAGATGGACATATATCAGTAGCGCGTCTCACCGAAAACTCGCTACTACTAAAATTCCAATCACTTAGCCGATGGGCTACACATAGTAGTAGCGATCTTACAAAAACCACGCTACCACTAATATACTTATAACAGCGCGTTTATGCGTAAAGCGCTACTGCTAATGAAAATAAAATAAAATGAAAAACGAATAGAAAAGTAAATGAAAATGAAAGAAATAGAAAAAGGAGAAAGGAAAAATATAAAATGTAATGAAAAATAAATGAAAAAGGGAAAAAATGATGAAGACGTAGCAGTAGCGCGTTCTCTAAAACATGCTATAGCTAACTTAGCAATAGCATGTTTTCTGTAATGTGCTGCCGTTACTTTTGACTTAACCAAAAACGGTTTCCCCCCGGCCACCACTTCTCCCCCAAATAAATCACTCGCCCCACTTTGCCGCCGTCTCCCCCACTTCACCGTCGCCCCCACTTCGCCACCGTCTCCTGCCGGCGTCGACGCCGCGCTCATCCTCATGGCCGCCGCCCGAGGCCGCCCAGCCTCACTGCCGCCGCCTCTCGGGCCACCCTCGACCTCACCGCCGCCGCCCTCGACCTCACCGCCCCCGAGCCCGCCAGGACCGCCGCGTCCCGATCCCGAGCCCGCCCTCGCCGCCCCTACCTCCATCGCCGAGCACCTCCCCACCACCGTCTCTCCCCTCTCTGTAAGCCCCCCCAACCATCCTTTTTAATTAATAGATGTTAATGTTAAGTAGTAGATAATGTTGATGTTTTTTAGTTAGGGTAATAATAGATGTTAAGTAGTAGATAATGTAGATGTTAATTAGTTTCAGTAGGGTTTAGTTTTTGAATTGAGTTTGTTTAACTAGATGTTAATTAGGGCAGTAGGGTTTAGTTTAGAGTAAAGTTAGTTCAGTAGTTAACTAAATATAATCTATATTTGGTTTTTGAATTGAGTTTGAGAGAGCATGAGATTTGTGTAGATTTTCTTGAAGTGTCAAACGCTAGGACATGCAAATTTGAAGTGGTCAGGATATATGCAAATTCCTCAATTGTGTTTGCCCATGTTTCGATTGTGCCCAATTGGCCTTTTGTTGTTTCCAGGGAATGAAGCTGAGTGGCCTATGTTTTGCCGGAATGTTGATTCATTTCCGTTCCGGCAAATTTCAGGTTCTCGATTTGTCCACTTTTTAGCAAAGGTCATGCCGAAATTTTCCGTGAATTTCGGCATGACTTGTGCTACAAACTAGGATATATCGAGTGCCCGGGATTTGCCGCACCGGGAAGGAGTCCGCGTTCCTGCAAAACATAGGCCTTTTTATGTCATTATTCATTTTATTAGGTCTAGAATTAATTGACTAGATTTAATCGTAGGAAACATGGCTAGCAACGATGAAGGACAGGGTTCTGGTTATTGCGACGATGTCTACCTGGCGGCAGACGAATTTTTGAGCCTTGCCGACGATCAACCGATGTTGTTGCTGGGCCCACCGGTCGCATCGGGGACTGAGACCGACACGCAGACCGGTGCTGAGACTGAGACCGGCGCTGAGACTCAGACCGGCATCGAGACCGACGCTGAGACTGAGGCCGGCGCTGCCTCAGGGAGCGGAGCCGGTGTAGAACCGAAAGCAAAGAGGCAACGGCTTCCTAACAAACTCGGGACTACTAGACTGGTGGTCACGTCGGTGGACGACGGCAATTTTGAGCCAACCGCGCCCGAGGAAGCTTGCGCGTGCTACGGCAATCAAATAGGCTGCATCGTACGGACAACCGCCACCATCAACGATGAGAAACTACAGAAGATAGATAATATGATGCCCTCCCTCCTAAAGAAGCTGCACCAGATATTCTTGTTCCCGGGCTGGAATGAAAAGGATTATAAAGATCCAGATAAGGACCCGACAATGAAGAAGATAAACAAACACGCCATGTCCAAGTTTAGCGACGCATTGGCCGCCTGGAAAACAAGGGTGAAAGCAAAGATTGACAAAAAGGAACCCTACTCTGAGATTGTAAAGGATAATCCGACAATCACGGCAGAGCAATTTGAAATATTCAAGGTGGCTTGCGAGGCCAAAGATGCCAAAAAAAGTCGAAGTACATGAAGGGGCTTCAACAGAGGAACATTGGGTGCCACCACCTCAGAAGCCGTGGTTACGGCGGGAAGAGGTCCATATGGGCCAAGGAGGACGCGGAAGCCACGAGTCTGGGCATCCCAGACCCCTTGGCGGAGTTCACCGTCCTGTAGGAGCGTGACGTCCTCAGGGCCCGGCACCGTTGGGACCCAGTGAAGAAGGTTTTCGAGACGAACACGCTCACGACGGAGTTCATGAGACTGCTGGTAATTTTAGTTTCTGATCAATTCGACTACATGTTAGTCATGCATATTTGCAAACGATCCCTGTGCCTTTTGCAGAGAGGGCAGCATAGGATTGCGGCCGAAAGCGACTCGCCGTCTGAGGCGTTGGCGAGGCCCAAGTGGGACACTCCATTCAACCGGGCGTTGAACATATTGAAACGACTCTCGATGGATACTCGACCATCGTATGGACGCGTGCACGGTGTCGGAGACAGTGCCACGTGGAAGAAGTACTACAGTGAGACCACTGAGGAGAGAAAGGAAAGATGGAGGTTAACCAAAGAAAACATCGACAAGAAGGTTGAGATTGCGGTTGAGAAGAAATCATCTTAGACAGTCGCAACAGCGGTAGCTGCCGCAAAACAGATGGTTGTAGATATGTCTACTTCCTTGGTTCCGGCCGTTTTCAATTGGACCAGGCAAAATCCAGAAAAAAATGCAGCGAACTTTCCCATTGCTGACTTCTTGGGGAGCAGCTCGACTAGCGTTGCACCAGCACCTGCTCCCGCACCGGACATGCTCAGCGGTGCTTCATCTTTGGCTGAGCTCGACGCCCTCACGGTATCTGTCACACCGGCCCCCTTCAATAAATGTCTCACGTCGCAGACTTTTCTTTGCAGGCCGACGAAACCCCGTGCACCATATTGTACACCATCGGCGACCAGAAGGTGGACGTGGGGAAGGCGACGATAATGAAGCCGAAGGAACCATTGTTCCACAGCCGGCCGATCCCCCCGAACGTCTTCAAGGTTTCCGTGGCCAGTGTCAAACCGGGCCACGAGAATTTGCCTCCTCTGGTACTAGGGGGATGACGACGAGACCCCGCGGTGGCTTGGTGATTGTTGTAATGGGTGGGTCCTGTTGTGGCCAAAGAGTCTGCTTCGTCTGGAGGCGGCCGGGAGCACACCCACGAGCACGCAGCCTCAGCAAGGTATGAACATCAACACCCCACCTACCCAATTAGCGTCGGGTGTCGGGTTGGGTGATAGTGGACGGGGTAAGGAAGAGGCTCCATTAGTCGCTGATGACGTCACCATGGATGAGGATGAGGATGACGATGGCACTCAATAGTATGTCTATACTAGCGCCTACTCAGGGTTTGAGCATCATGAGTCGGTGTCTGAATTGCCGCCTCCGGAGGCTCAACGTATTATAGATGACCTTCCGGCAAAGAAGCCTAGGAAGAGACCGAGGAAAGGCAAGAAAGCTGATTCTATGATCCAACCGCCTCAGCAGCCTCGGGTTCAAGACCGTATAGATATCCCCGGTGCGGATAAATTGCATATCCCCGGTCAACCAATCCTACCTGCACCAGCGCTAGGGGCCAGATTCGACGATCTAAGGAGACTTCATGACGATGTGCTGCGCATAGAGAAAGGCCTCATCGCCTCGAAAGATCTAGGATACCCACTCTACGTGGTTAACGTTCCGCGGCAATTGTCGTACGTCGACTTCTTCCCCGCGGATAAGTTCTTCCTTCGATTCGATTACATATTCGACATGTTTCACGTGAAGAAGCTGGATTTTACGTTTGTCCGCCTTTATGCCTTGCACATGAACTACATCATCGGGGTTGATCAGATACCTCATATCTGTGTCGCTGACCCATACTTCATGCACGAGGGCTTCTTGGGAGTCTGCGCAAAGCACCGTGAATACGTGAGGGAATACATCGTCAATTTCATGCTTGCCAATAAGGACAAGGAGGCAATTCTCGTGCCTTATCATCCCCTGTAAGTCATTCGCGCGGATATCCTTCCTTCGATTTCAATCATTCAATTGCACGGTGGAGGCTAATTAATTTGAGGTGTACTTATTTTGCGCAGCGCGGGCGCGCCGTCCTCATCATCCTCTACCCCCGGTACTCCCACGCTCTTTACTTGGACTCGTCGAAGAACATTAACAAAAAGGATTACACCCACATCAAGGATATTCTCGACAGTGCTATGTTTTACTACGAAGCACGGGGTGGAGAGGTCAAGGACAAGAAGAGAAGGGGCGGCAGGCTCGCCTTCGGCCATAAGACCGACTTCTGCTGCATCCAGCAACCAAGTGATTCTCTTAATGATGGATTCTATGTCCTACACCACACGCTGGAGTACAGACGGGATCACCAGAACCTTCGCATGTCACCTACATCCGGCGATGCCCATATTCTGCAATGGGCAAGGAACGTAGGAGATATCAAGGATCATTGACTTCGAGCTGAGTTATATCACATCCAGTGCGAACTTGCCCAAATCATCATGAAGGAGGTCGTCGGAAAAACAGGGATGTTCTACGAAGAAGGACAAATGTCGCGGGAAGACGTCCGAACACAGGTAGCCTCTCAGCGTCTCGACCTGAAGCCTTTCACTAGGCTCGGGGACTATCTCCCTGACTTGCATGGATGGCACGACATGTTGGAGTGATTGTCGATATATGACAATGTGTCCGTTTAGTCCATACTTTCTGTATGACGAAACTTTGAGTTATGCACGACGAAACTTTATTTGTGATGTAATTAAACCGTCCTCCTCGACTAGCGACGATCACTCTAGTTAGGGCATTTTAGGTACGATCAACTTTGTTATTTATGCTTATGATATGTTGCTTCTATTTTTACCAAGTCTGTGTCTTTCTGTTGCTCAACTATATATGTTGCATATCATCGACTCATGTGACGATGCAGGTACATAGATCATCGATGGCGAAGAAGTGCTACACTAGGAGTATATATACGACGAGTGGCCGGAGTGTCAGCCCTAGGTCTACCGGTTTCCGGTTTCCGAGCGACAGGCGGTAGTTAGTTTAGGTACACGCTAATGCGAGAGAGGGATACGAACTCATGTACTGCATAGTTCCGCTCTCACTCAAAGTGATAGCTCTTCTCGCGTATATCATTGTTTAGATGGATGACGATGTAGTTGCAAGTAATCGAGACTTGTATCACTATTTTCGAGATGATGACGAGAGACCACTTTGTGTTGGATGATGATTATGATGATGACATGATTTGATGATACTAGTTGTATGTATATGCTATGATTACATTTGTATGTGTATGATATGCTAAAGATTATTGTATAAAGCCTATTCAAATACAAAACAAATATGCAGAAAAAAAAACTAATAAAACTAGTAGTAGCGAGGGGAACAAAGTTAGCAGTAGCGCCGCCTTACCAGTAGCGCTTCCTTGTAAAAAGCGCTGCAGATAATATCAGCAGCGCTCTTCACCAAAGCGCGCTACTGCTATCCATGTATAGCAGTAGTGTGGGACGACATACGCTACTGCTACACGTTAGCTATAGCGCCTTATCAGTAGCGCATCGTCCCGCGCTATTGATAGGCCTAAAACCCGCGCTGCTGCTAGGCTTTTCCCTAGTAGTGTATCCTTACGGGTATGGTGGTTGAGAGGGTTCAGTCCGTCAAGAGCGGACTGACCGAAGCCTGCATCAGCCTGCTGACAGGCTTTGTGGTAAGCGATGCAAGAGAGAAAGTCATAGTATAGACAGTGTAGCCCCTGAGACACTGTCCGGTGTTCGGAAAGAAAAGCCGGACAGAGGATCAAGTAATTTTCGCAGGAAACTACTAAATATGTCTTATGAAAACAGGCGTCGCTGCTGGCCGCCACCTCTCATGCTGCTGAGGTCTCCGGACTAAAGCAGAGTCTGGAGCGGGCCGAAGAAGAGCTTGGCCTTGTGAAAAGGCAACTGGAGGACAAGCAAGGTATGTGGAGACTTGTTGTATATTTGGAAAGAATGAATGATGTGTATTGACCATAATGCCGTGATGTTTGTAGGAGCGGCGATCGAGGTCGAGGTCCTTAAAAAGGCGCTGACTGAGGCTGAGGAGAAAGCTGCCAAGGAACAAGCCGCCCGTGAGAAGCACGAGGCCAGGCTTGATGAGATCCAGCAAGAGCTCCAAGATGCCGTGAAGAAATGCGAGTCCTTGGAGCGCGATGTTTCAGCTCAAGAGACCGAACTCGCCAAGGCTCGCCAAGGCGCGGAAGAGGCCCGGGTTGAAGCCCAGGGCACCCTCTAGGAGATCCAGGAGGCCAAGAAAATTGCGGCGGGTAAGGCTTTTAGTATGCAAAGCAAGTATGTGAAGAAGAGGTATCTCTTACTAACCCAGATTTGGAGTTCCCTGGGGGCGTTTGTGGATCTGCCGCGCAGTGTTTCTGACGCTGCGGAATTCTTCCGAGCCGAAGAAGGAGCTCAATGGAGAAGCTGTTCTGGTCGCAATACCTTACGCCAGAACATCCGGTGCCCTTTAGCGATCAGCTAAAACAGCTGGTCGAACTGCATAGGGTGGCCGAACTGGCCATGAAGGACTTAATAATCCGGCTGTGGCCTGCCGAAGCCATACCTAGCAGCTATTTCGGTCTCATGAAGCGGCTAGTCGATGCCTGCCCTCGGCTTGACGCCATCAAGCGGTCGTTCTGAATCGAAGGTGCACGGATGGCCTTCTCCCGTGTCAAGATGCAGTGGGCGAATATGAATGCCGTCACTGTCGCGACCGAGGGACCGCCCACGGGCAAGGAGCACCGCACGCCGGAGAGATATTTTAGCGATGTCCGAGAGGGATCCTGCATTGTGGCGGAGCAATGTACGAAAGATGTAATCTTTGAATGAATACATTCATATTGTCTCCCTCTGTATTATGAAACAAGTTCGGCTATGTAATATAATGCCTATTTAATATTTTACCTCCTGTGCGGCCGTGTTTATGAAATTTTGAGAGTTGGCCAGTCGTCGGCTTCAGCCCCCACGTAGGTAGTACGGAGGTGTTCGGGATGGAATCTAAACACTCTTTGTCCAATTGTTTGGTCCTTGAAGGAGGTGTATAGCGCAACGAACCAGGCAATCGAACTATGTGGCTTTATCACCCTCACTTAGCCATAGGAGTTTGACAATGAAAATTTAGGCGCAGCCCCTAGTATCCGAACTAGGGTACTGTAAACACCAGATCGGGTAAGAGCCGATTCATCACATAATGCGGAAAAAATCGCTAAAGATTTGAAACCTCCGAAGAGCTGACCGGCTCTTGCCGTATCATGACAGTCAGTTTTCGGCTTTCTCTAGTGAGGTGCTCATCCGGATAAACTAGGACACAATCGCAGTAGTTCTCCCTTTACTACCCTAGCCGATATAGCGGAACGTAAGGTAGTAAGCACAGGAGCCGGGCAACCCAACTATTGACCAAAGAAATGATTCGGAGCCAATGCATATAATGCTAAATTCGGGGTGCCGAACTATATTGTAAAAAGTGTTCAGACTTTGTTGCCGTATTATGGGTCGCAATGAAGCCCCTGGCAGATTAAAGCGTACCAAAGTGTACGGGTGAAACTTGAGAAGATTATCAAAACGGAAAAAGGGGGTAGTAAGCTAGTTCCGCAGAAGTTGGGCCGCAAACTGTTTCCATTATAGTTCGATTAATACGTCAAAGCGTATTTGTACAAGTGGTGCAATAAGCAGCCGGGCTATTTAACATGCCACAACCAAGGGAGAGCTGCGTGCGGTCCTAAAATTAGGTGGAGTGATCGTTAAAGAGACCACCTAGAAATTCCCTTGTACGCTAGTGCTTCTTGACATCTTGGTGTATCCATCCTGTCGAGAGGGCCGATGGTCAGGTCGTCAGAGGAAACCTGCGGAAAACAGACCTAAAAAGGATAAAAAAGAAAATTGAAAGTATGTGTGTCCAGGAGAGGTCGAGCCGTATTATGGATCACAAGCTAGTTATGCCTCCGTCTATGCCCATGGTATTTTGAGTGCGTAGTTATGTACGCGTGGTACGAATGCTGCCACTTGGTTGGACTGGGATAGAGGCCAAATTGCTAGTCGAGCTCTTGACGAGCTGGGCTGTCCTGCTGCAGAGTAGTCCAGACTCGTTTGACAGTGTCCGGGAGCTTGGCCGACGAATTAAGGTTCTGCTTGAGAAGGCCGCTCTGTACTTATGCTGCTAACGCAGTGGTGAGCTCCTCAGTACGGAGGGAGCGTTTCGTGTTTCCATTGACTGTTATGACGCCGCGTGGTCTGGGCATCTTGAGCTTAAGATAAGCGTAGTGTGGCACCGCGTTGAAGCGCGCAAATGCGGTTCATCCAAGCAGTGCATGATAGCCACTGCGAAAGCGGACGATATCGAAGATCAGCTCTTCGCTTTGGAAGTTGTCCGGAGATCCGAAGACAACCTCTAGTGTGATTGAGCCCGTACAGCGGGCCTCTACACCTGGTATGACTCCTTTAAAGGTAGTCTTTGTGGGCTTAATTGTTGATGGATTAGTGCCCATTTTGCGCGCTATATCCCGATAGAGCAGGTTCAGGCTGCTACCACCGTCCATAAGGACTCGCGTGAGGTGGAATCCATCAATGATTGGGTCGAGGACCAGTGCGGCAGAACCGCCATGACGAAAACTGATCGGATGGTCCCTGCGATCAAAAGTGATCGGACAGGAAGACCATGGGTTGAACTTTTGGGCGACTGGCTCCATCGCATAGACGTCCCTGAGCGCGCGCTTGCGTTCCCTCTTGGGGACGTGGGTAGCATATATCATGTTCACCATTTTAACTTGGGGGGGGGACTTCTTCTGTCCCCCTGTGTTCGGTGGCTGGGGCTCCTCGTCATCGTCCTTGCTTTGCGACCCCTTCTCCTTGTTCTCGGCATTTAACTTGCCGGCCTGTTTAAAAACCCAACAGTCTCTGTTGGTGTGATTGGCTGGTTTGTTGGGGGTGTCGTGTATCTGGCATGGGCGATCGAGTATGCGGTCCAAGCTGGATGGGCCCGAATTGTTCCTTTTGAACGGCTTCTTCCGCTGGCCGGACTTGGAGCCGCTGAATCCGGCGTTGACCGCCGTGTCATCAGTATTATCACCGTTGTTTTGACGCTTGTGTCTATTGCGTCGGGGCTTGCCGTTGCTATTTCTGGCTTCCGTAGTGCCAGGTTCGCTTGCATTGTTGTTGCTACGGGCTAGCCAGCTATCTTCGCCCATGCAAAAGCGGGTCATAAGTGTCATAAGGGCTGCCATGGACTTCGGCTTTTCTTGGCCGAGGTGTCGGGCGAGCCATTCGTCTTGGATGCTGTGTTTAAAGGCCGCCAGGGCTTCGGCATCCGGACAGTCGACGATCTGATTCTTTTTGGTTAAGAACCTAGTCCAGAGTTTCCTGGCTGACTCTCCGGGCTGCTGAATTATGTGACTTAAGTCGTTGGCATCCAGAGGTCGAACATATGTACCTTGGAAGTTGTCAAGGAAGGCCTCTTCCAAGTCCTCCCAGCTGCCGATGGAGTTTTCGGGCAGACTGTTCAACCAGTGCCGAGCTGGTCCTTTGAGTTTTAGTGGGAGGTATTTAATGGCATGGAGATCATCGCCGCGGGCCATATGAATGTGAAGAAGGAAATCCTCGATCCATACCGCGGGGTCTGTTGTCCCATCTATGATTCGATGTTTACGGGTTTAAACCCTTCTAGGAATTCATGCTCCATTACCTCGTCAGTGAAGCAAAGGGGGTGTGCAGCGCCTCTATATCGGGCCACGTCCCGACGTAGCTCGGATGGAGTCCATCTGCGGTTCTCGGCCCGGGCGTGAGTATGATTATTGTGTCCGGCAAGATAGCCATTATCGCGTGTCGGGGCACGTCCCCGTGATCCATAGATTGATATGTTCTGACCCTCTCTACTGTCCAAGTCCTGCCGCAGGTCATATGTATGTCCCTGAGCTGTTTTGCCTCTACCCTTACGGTGAGGTGGGGCGGGCTAGTGATCGGCTTGAGTTGCCGCTTTGTCCCAACCACGTGGAGGTCGGCCAGTCGCATTGCGCGATGATGGTACGGGCTCCAGCGCCTCATCATCGAACTGAGGTAGCAATTTGCGCTTCGGGTAACTTTTGGCCGGGCGTTTAAGACCATATTCCTCGGCTGCCAGGACATCAGTCCATCTATCGTTGAGCAGATCTTGATCAGCTTGAAGCTGTTGCTGCTTCTTTTCAGGCTCCTTGGAGTGGCTATTAGCCTGCGCTTAAAGCGCTCCTGCTCGAGAGGTTCCTCCGGCACAATAAAATCCTCGGTGCCGAGGCTCACCTCATCCTCGAAGAGCGGAAGATAATTATTGTCCTCCGAGTCTTCGTGTGTGGCCTGTTCATCAGGGCTAACTTGCCCGTCTTCCCATTCATCTTGTTCGGAAGTTGCCTCAACGGGGTCTTCATTGTCTTCGGCGCCGTCCGGAGTGTTATCTTCTCCTGTGCTGGTGTTGCTGTCTTTGCTGCGGCGTGATTTAGAGTGGCGCCGCTGACGCCGGCGCTTTGGTTGTATCTCAGGAGGTTTATCCTCAACTGGATTTTCCTTGTCATCGCCGCTATTCTCTTTTGGTGCATCCACCATGTATACGTCGTGTGAGGAGGTGGCCATCCATCGTCCGGTGAACGGTGGGTTTTCAGCCTGCTCCACTCCAGCATCGTCGTCCATACTGTCGATGTCTTCGGAGCCGTAATCGAGCATGTTGGTTAAGTCTTCGACAGTGGCTATTAAGTGGGCGGGGGTGGGAAGCGAAATTCTCCGTCGTCAGCCTCCAGTTCGAACCGGATATAATTCGGCTGAGAGTCCCCCGCTAAGGAGAGTGTTTTTAATGAGTTTAGCACGTCGCCTAAAGGCGAGTGTCGAAGGATGTCCGTGGAGCTGAATTCGACGATCGATGCCTAATCAGGCTTGTCGTGCGCGGATGCACATGGTTCGGAACTTGTAGCCGGAAACGGGTCCGGGGTTCCGGTGACACGGATCCCACTCGAGGTTGGGTCGGTGTGCGGCTCTGACGCCGCTGGGTCTGCGGCTTCCGTGGCAGGGTTGAGCCTCCCGTCCTCGGATGGCGCAATCTGCTCCGGATCTAGGGCCAGAGCAGTTACAGGCGCTATCCCCTGGGCATGGCCCGATGACAGATTTAAGTCATGTTCATCATGGCGACAGGGAGCGGCTGTCGTGGTCTCGAATCCGTCGAAGATCAAGTCTCCGCAGATATCCGCGACGTAGTTCAAGCTTCCAAATCTGACCTGACGGCCAGGGGCGTAGCTATCGATCTGCTCTAGATGGCCAAGCGAGTTGGCCCGCAGTGCGAATCCGCCGAATACGAAGATCTCTTCGGGGAGGAAGGTTTCTCCCTGGACAACATTGTTGTAGATGATTGATGGGGCCATCGAACCTCTTGATGACGGCACAATGGAACTCTCAATGAAAGCACCAATGTCGGTGTCAAAACTGGCGGATCTCGGGTAGGGGGTCCCGAACTGTGCGTCTAAGGTTGCTGGTGACAGGAGACATGGGAGACGATGTTTACCCAGGTTCGGGCCCTCTCTATGGAGGTAATACCCTACTTCCTGCTTGATTGATCTTGATGAATATGAGTATTACAAGAATTGATCTACCTCGAGATCATAATGGCTAAAACCCTAGAAGTCTAGCCTCTATGACTATGATTATGATTCTTGTCCCTACGGACTAAACCCTCCGGTTTATATAGACACCGGATGGGACTAGGGCTGTACAAAGTCGGTTACATAGAAAGGAATCTTCATATTGGGACGCCAAGCTTGCTTTCCACGCCAAGGAGAGTCCCATCCGGACACGGGAGATAGTCTTTAGTCTTGTATCTTTACAGCCCATCAGTCCGGCCCACGTACCATAGTCTGGACGCCCGAGGACCCCTTAATCCAGGACTCCCTCAGTGGGTGCGCCCCCACCCTCGTGGGGCCCTCACAGCTCCACCGACCTACTTCCTTCGCCTATATATACTCATATACCCTGAAAACATCCAGGAGCACCACGAAACCCTATTTCCACCGCCGCAACCTTCTGTACCCGTGAGATCCCATCTTGGGGCCTTTTCCGGCGCTCCGCCGGAGGGGGAACCGATCACGGAGGGCTTCTACATCAACACCATAGCCTCTACGATGATGTGTGAGTAGTTTACCGCAGACCTTCGGGTCCATAGTTATTAGCTAGATGGCTTCTTCTCTCTCTTTGGATCTCAATACAAAGTTCTCCTCGATTCTCTTGGAGATCTATTCGATGTAATTCTTTTTGCGGTGTGTTTGTCGAGATCCGATGAATTGTGGTTTATGATCAAGATTATCTATGAACAATATTTGATTCTTCTCTGAATTCTTTTGTGCATGATTTAAATATCTTTGCAAGTCTCTTCGAATTATCAGTTTGGTTGGGCCTACTAGATTGATCTTTCTTGCAATGGGAGAAGTGCTTAGCTTTGGGTTCAATCTTGCGGTGTCCTTTCCCAGTGACAACAGGGGCAGCAAGGCACGTATTGTATTGTTGCCATCGAGGATAAAAAGATGGGGTTTATATCATATTGCTTGAGTTTATCCCTCTACATCATATCATCTTGCCTAATGTGTTACTTTGTTCTTATGAACTTAATACTCTAGATGCATGCTGGATAGCAGTCGATGTGTGGAGTAATAGTAGTAGATGCAGAATTGTTTCGGTCTACTTGTCATGGACGTGATGCCTATATACATGATCATGCCTAGATATTCTCATAACTATGCACTTTTCTATCAATTGCTCGACAGTAATTTGTTCACCCACCGTAAATTATGCTATCTTGAGAGAAGCCACTAGTGAAACCTATGGCCCCCGGGTCTATCTTCCATCATATTAATCTCCCGTCAACTAGCTATTTCTATCGCCGTTTATTTTGCAATCTTTACTTTTCAATCTATACAACAAAAATACCAAAAATATTTATCTTATTATCTCTATCAGATCTCACTTTTGCAAGTGGCCGTGAAGGGATTGACAACCCCTTTATCGCGTTGGTTGCAAGGTTCTTGATTGTTTGTGCAGGTACGAGGGACTTGCGTGTAGTCTCCTACTGGATTGATACCTTGGTTCTCAAAAACTGGGAGAAATACTTACGCTACTTTGCTGCACCACCCTTTCCTCTTCAAGGGAAAACCAATGCATGCTCAAGAGGTAGCAAGAAGGATTTCTGGCGCCGTTGCCGGGGAGATCTACGCCAAGTCAAGACATACCAGGTACCCATCACAAATTCTTCTCCCTCGCATTACATTATTTGCCATTTGCCTCTCGTTTTCCTCTCCCCCACTTCACCCTTGCTGTTTTTTTCGCCCTCTTTTTCCGTCCGTCCCTTTTCGCCTGCTTATTGTGTGCATGTTTGCCCTGATGGCCTTACCTAAAAACGTTGATCCTCACCTTAGAAGATTGGAAGAAATTGAAAACAATGTTAGAAGCTTTATGACTTTGGAATTTGAGCATAATAATTTCTTTAGAAACGAGCTTAAAGAACAAAAAGGCTTTATGGAGTACATGAATAAAGAGCTTGATGATATGTCTAAGGAGTTTTATGGTTTGAAATCTCAGTTTGCTCATCCTGAAAATTTAATAGCCCAAATTTCGGATGAGCAGGCCACCTTAGTTAATAAGATGGCCGCCAGACCGGAAGAACTAGATGATAATAATGATGAAGATCTAAAAGTGATTGATGTGTCCCCTATTAAGTCTTTGTTTTCCAATATGAATCTTGATAAAGATGGGACTGGAGATGAGTCAACTATAGTTAAAAGGCGTCCCAATGATTTAGAGTTTTTAGATCTTGATGCAAAAATTGGTAAAAGTGGGATTGAAGAGGTCAAAACTTTACATAGCAATGAACCCACTATTTTGGATTTCAAGGAATTTAATTATGATAATTTCTCTTTGATAGATTGCATTTCCTTGTTGCAATCCGTGTTAAATTCTCCTCATGCTTATAGTCAAAATAAAGCTTTTACCAAACATATCGTTGATGCTTTAATGCAATCTTATGAAGAAAAGCTTGAATTGGAAGTTTCTATCCCTAGAAAACTTTATGATGAGTGGGAACCTACTATTAAAATTAAGATTAAAGATCATGAATGCTATGCTTTGTGTGATTTGGGTGCTAGTGTTTCCACGGTTCCAAAAACTTTGTGTGATGTGCTAGGTTTCCGTGAATTTGATGATTGTTCTTTAAATTTGCATCTTGCGGATTCCACCATTAAGAAACCTATGGGAAGGATTAATGGTGTTCTTATTGTTGCAAATAGGAATTATGTGCCCGTAGATTTCATTGTTCTTGATATAGATTGCAATCCCACATGTCCTATTATTCTTGGTAGACCTTTCCTTAGAACGATTGGTGCAATTATTGATATGAAAGAAGGAAATTTAAGATTCCAATTTCCATTAAGGAAAGGCATGGAACACTTTCCTAGAAAGAAAATTAAATTACCTTATGAATCTATTATAAGAGCCACTTATGGATTGCATACCAAAGATGATAATACCTAGATCTATTCTTGCTTTTATGCCTAGCTAGGGGCGTTAAACGATAGCGCTTGTTGGGAGGCAACCCAATTTTTATTTTTGTTTCTTGCTTTTTTGCTTCTGTTTAGTAATAAATAATTCATCTAGATTCTGTTTAGATGTGTTTTTATGTTTTAATTAGTGTTTGTGCCAAGTAGAACCTTTGGGAAGACTTGGGCGAAGTCTTTGCGATCTTGCTGTAAAAAACAGAAACTTTAGCGCTCACGAGATTAGCTGCCATTTTTTACTGGAGAGTGCTTTTAGGTTTATTATTTTTGAAGATGATTAATAGAAAAATTCCACAAGTCAACCAATTTATTTCAGAATTATTGTAGTTACAGAAGTATACGTTTGATACAGATTACTACAGAGTGTTCTGTTTTTGACAGATTCTGTTTTTCGTGTGTTGTTTGCTTATTTTGATGAATCTATGGCTAGTATCATGGGGTATGAACCATAGAGAAGTTGGAATACAGTAGGTTTAACACCAATATAAATAAATAATGAGTTCATTACAGTACCTTAAAGTGGTGATTTGTGTTCTTATATTAATGGAGCTCATGAGATTTTCTGTTGAGTTTTGTGTTGTGAAGTTTTCAAGTTTTGGGTAAAGACTTGATGGATTATGGAATAAGGAGTGACAAGAGCCTAAGCTTGGGGATGCCCAAGGAACCCAAGGCACCCCAGGTAAAATTCAAGGACAACCAAAAGCCTAAGCTTGGGGATGCCCCGGAAGGCATCCCCTCTTTCGTCTTCGTCTATCGGTAACTTTACTTGAGGCTATATTTTTATTCACCACATGATATGTGCTTTGCTTGGAGCGTCTTGTATGATTTGAGTCTTTGATTTTTAGTTTACCACAATCATCCTTGCTGTACACACCTTTTGGGAGAGACACACATGAATCGGAATTTATTAGAATACTCTATGTGCTTCACTTATATCTTTTGAGCTAGATAATTTTGCTCTAGTGCGTCACTTATAACTTTTAGAGCACGGTGGTGGTTTTATTTTATAGAAATTATTGATCTCTCATGCTTCACTTATATTATTTTGAGAGTTTTTTAGAACAGCATGGTAATTTTCTTTGGCTATAAAATTAGTCCTAATACGATAGGCATTCAAGATGGGTATGATAAAAACTTTCATATAGAGTGCATTAAAAACTATGATAAATTTGATACTTGATAATAGTTTTGAGATATAAAGGTGGTAATGTTAGAGTCATTCTAGTTGGGTAATTGTGAAATTGAGAAATACTTGTGTTAAAGTTGGCAAGTCCCGTAGCATGCATGTATGGTAAACGTTGTGTGACAAATTTGAAGCATGGGGTGTTCTTTGAGTGCTTTCCTTATGAGTGGTGGTCGGGGACGAGCGATGGTCTTTTCCTACCAATCTATCCCTCTAGGGGCATGCGTAGTAGTACTTTGCTTCGAGGGCTAATAAACTTTTGCAATAAGTATATGAGTTCTTTATGACTAATGTGAGTCCATGGATCATACGCACCCTTAAATTTCCGCAATCTGCTAGCCTCTACGGTACCGTGCATTGCCCTTTCTCACCTTGAGAGTTGGTGCAAACTTCGCCAGTGCATCCAAACCCCGTTATACGATACGCTCTATCACACATAAGCCTCCTTATATCTTCCTCAAAACAGCCACCATACCTACCTATTATGGCATTTCCATAGCCATTCCGAGATATATTGCCATGCAACTTTCCACCGTTCCGTTTATTATGACACGCTCCATCATTGTCACATTGCTTTGCATGATCATGTAGTTGACATCGTATTTGTGGCAAAGCCACTTTCATAATTTTTGCATACATGTCGCTCTTGATTCATCCCATATCCTGGTACACCGCCGGAGGCAATCACATAGAGTCATATTTTTGTTCTTAGTATCGAGTTGTAATATTGAGTTATGAGTAAATAAAAGTGTGATGATTATCATTATTAGGGCATTGTCCCATGTGAGGAAATAAATAAAAGAGGCCAAAGAAGCCCAAATAAAAAAGAGGCCAAAGAAGCCCAACTAAAAAAAGAGAGAAAAAGAGAGAAGGGACAATGCTACTATCCTTTTTCCACACTTGTGCTTCAAAATAGCACCATGATCTTCATGATAGAGAGTCTCTTGTTTTGTCAGTTTCATATACTAGTGGGAATTTTTTATTATAGAACTTGGCTTGTATATTCCAACAATGGGCTTCCCCAAATGCCCTAGGTCTTCGTGAGCAAGCAAGTTGGATGCACACCCACTGAGTTTTCAGTTTGAGCTTTCATACACTTATAGCTCTAGTGCATCCGTTGCATGGCAATCCCTACTCCTCGCATTGACATCAATTGATGGGCATCTCCATAGCCCGTTGATTAGCCGCGTCAATGTGAGACTTTCTCCTTTTTTGTCTCCTCTCATAACCCCTATCATCATATGCTATTCCACCTATAGTGCTATATCCATGGCTTGCGCTCATGTAATGCATAAGGGTTGAAAAGGCTGAAGCGCGTTAAATAGTATGAACCAATTGCTCGGCTTTTCATCGGGGTTATGCATAATGGGAGCATTTTGTGTGACGAAAATGAAGCATGGCCAAACTATATGATTTTGTAGGGATGAGCTTTCTTCGGCTATGTTATTTTGATAAGACATAATTGCTTGGCTAGTATGCTTGAAGTATTACTATTTTTATGTCAATATTGAACTTTTATCTTGAATCTTTTGGATCTGAACATTCATGCCACATTAAATAAAATTACATTAAGAATTATGTTAGGTAGCATTCCACATCAAAAATTCTATTTTTATCATTTACCTACTCGAGGACGAGCAGGAATTAAGCTTGGGGATGCTTGATACGTCTCCAACATATCTATAATTTTTTATTGTTCCATGCTATTATATTATCTGTTTTGGATGTTTAATGGGCTTTACTATGCACTTTTATATTATTTTTGGGACTAACCTATTAACCGAAGGCCCAGTGCAAATTGTTGTTTTTTTGCCTATTTCAGTGTTTCGCAGAAAAGGAATATCAAACGGAGTCCAAACGGAATGAAACCTTCGTGAGGATTGTTTTTGGAACAAACGCAATCCAGGAGACTTAGAGTGGACGTCAAGGAAGCAGCGAGGAAGCCACGAGGCAGGAGGGCACGCCCCAGGGGGGTGGGCGTGCCCCCGACCCTCGTGGGCCCCTCACAGCTCCACCGACCTACTTCCTTCGCCTATATATACTCATATACCCTGTAAACATCCAGGAGCACCACAAAACCCTATTTCCACCGCCGCAACCTTCTGTACCCGTGAGATCCCATCTTGGGGCCTTCTCCGGTGCTCCGCCGGAGGGGAATCAATCACGGAGGGCTTCTACATCAACACCATAGCCTCTCCGATGATGTGTGAGTAGTTTACCACAGACCTTCGGGTCCATAGTTATTAGCTAGATGGCTTCTTCTCTCTCTTTGGATCTCAATACAAAGTTCTCCTCGATTCTCTTGGAGATCTATTCGATGTAATTCTTTTTGCGGTGTGTTTGTCGAGATCCGATGAATTGTGGGTTTATGATCAAGATTATCTATGAACAATATTTGATTCTTCTCTGAATTCTTTTATGTATGATTTAAATATCTTTGCAAGTCTCTTCGAATTACCAGTTTGGTTTGGCCTACTAGATTGATCTTTCTTGCAATGGGAGAAGTGCTTAGCTTTGGGTTCAATCTTGCGGTGTCCTTTCCCAGTGACAGCAGCGGCAGCAAGGCACGTATTGTATTGTTGCCATCGAGGATAAAAAGATGGGGTTTATATCATATTGCTTGAGTTTATCCCTCTACACCATGCCATCTTGCCTAATGCATTACTCTGTTCTTATGAACTTAATACTCTAGATGCATGCTGGATAGCGGTCGATGTGTGGAGTAATAGTAGTAGATGCAGAATCGTTTCAGTCTACTTGTCACGGACATGATGCCTATATACATGATCATGCCTAGATATTCTCATAACTATGCGCTTTTCTATCAATTGCTCGACGGTAATTTGTTCACCCACCGTAAATTATGCTATCTTGAGAGAAGCCACTAGTGAAACCTATGGCCCCCGGGTCTATCTTCCATTATATTAATCTCCCGTAAACTAGCTATTTCCGTCGTCGTTTATTTTGCAATCTTTACTTTTCAATCTATACAACAAAAGTACCAAAAATATTTATGTATTATCTCTATCAGATCTCACTTTTGCAAGTGGTCGTGAAGGGATTGACAATCCCTTTATCGCGTTGGTTGCAAGGTTCTTGATTGTTTGCGCAGGTACGAGGGACTTGCGTGTAGTCTCCTACTGGATTGATACCTTGGTTCTCAAAAACTGAGGGAAATACTTACGCTACTTTGCTGCATCACCCTTTCCTCTTCAAGGGAAAACCAATGCATGCTCATGAGGTAGCAGGAGGTCATGTTACTTGGCCATGACAAACCTATGAATTATGAGGAAGCGATGATGAGCCCAGATTCCGCGAAATGGCTTGAGGCCATGAAATCTGAGATGGGATCCATGTATGAGAACAAAGTGTGGACTTTGGTTGACTTGCCCGATGATCGGCAAGCCACAGAAAATAAATGGATCTTCAAGAGGAAGACGGACGCTGATAGTAGTGTTACTATCTACAAAGCTAGACTTGTCGAAAAAGGTTTTTTTTCACAAAGTCCAAGGTGTTGACTACGATAAGATTTTCTCACTCGTAGCGATGCTTAAGTCTGTCCGAATCATGTTAGCAAATTGCCACATTTTATGAAATCTGGCAAATGGATGTCAAAACTACATTCCTTAATGGATTTATTAAAGAAGAGTTGTATATGATGCAACCAGAAGGTTTTGTCGATGCTAAAGGTGCTAACAAAATGTGCAAGCTCCAGCGATCCATCCATGGACTGGTGCAAAGCATCTCAGAGTTGGAATATACGCTTTGATGAGTTGATCAAAGCATATAGTTTTATACAGACTTGCGATGAAGCCTGTATTTACAAGAAAGTGAGTGGGAGCACTACAACATTTCTGATAAGTATATGTGAATGACATAATGTTGATCGGAAATAATGTAGAATTTTTCTGCAAAGCATAAAGGAGCGTTTGAAAGGATTTTTTCAAAGAAAGACCTCGGTGAAGCTGCTTACATATTGAGCATTAAGATCTACAAAGATAGATCAAAGATGCTTGATAAGTTTTTTCAATAAGTACATACCTTGACAAGATTTTGAAATAGTTCAAAATGGAACAGTCAAAGAAGGATTTCTTTCCTGTGTTGCAAGGTGTAAAGTTGAGTAAGACTCAAAACCTGACCACAGCAGAAAATAGAAAGAGAATAAAAGTCATTCCCTATGCTTCAGTCATAGGTTAAATAAAGTATGCCATGCTGTGTACCAGACCTATTGTGAACCTCACCATGAGTTTGGCAAGAGGGTACAATAGTGATCCAGGAGTGGATCACTGGACAACGGTCAAAATTATCCTTAGTGGAATAAGGACATGTTTCTCGGTTATGGAAGTGACAAAAAGTTCATCGTAAAGATTTACGTCGATGCAAGCTTTGACACTGATCCGGATGACTCTAAGTCTCAATCTGGATACATATTGAAAGTGGGAGCAATTAGCTAAAGTAGCTCCGTGCAGAGCATTGTAGACATAGAAATTTGCAAAATACATACGGATCTGAATTTGACTGACCCGTTGACTAAACTTCTCTCACAAGCAAAACATGATCACACCTTAGTACTCTCTGAGTGTTAATCACATGGCAATGTGAACTAGATTACTGACTCTAGTAAACCCTTTGAGTGTTGGTCACATGGTGATGTGAACTATGGGTGTTAATCACATGGTGATGTGAACTATTGGTGTTAAATCACATGGAGATGTGAACTAGATCATTGACTCTAGTGCAAGTGGGAGACTAAAGGAAATATGCCCTAGAGGCAATAATAAAGTGGTTCTTTATATTTCCTTATATCATGATAAATGTTTATTATTCATGCTAGAATTGTATTAACCAGAAACTTAGCACATGTGTGGATACATAGACAAATAGAGTGTCACTAGTATGCCTCTACTTGACTAGCTCGTTGAATCAAAGATGGTTAAGTTTCCTAGCCATAGACATGAGTTGTCATTTGATTAACGGGATCACATCATTAGAGAATGATGTGATTGACTTGACCCATTCCGTTAGCATAGCACTTGATCGTTTAGTATATTGCTATTACTTTCTTCATGACTTATACATGTTCCTATGACTATGAGATTATGAACCTCCTGGATACCGGAGGAACACTTCGTGTGCTACCAAACATCACAATGTAACTGGGTGATTATAAAGGTGCTCTACATGTGTCTCCGATGGTATTTGTTGAGTTGGCATAGATCGAGATTAGGATTTGTCACTCCGATTGTCGAAGAGGTATCTCTGGGCCCTCTCGGTAATGCACATCACTATAAGCCTTGCATGAAATGTGACTAATGAGTTAGTTGTGGGATGATGCATTACGGAACAAGTAAAGAGACTTGCCAGTAACGAGATTGAACTAGGTATTGAGATACCGATGATCGAATCATGGGCAAGTAACATACCGATGACAAAGGGAACAATTTATGTTGTTATGCGGTTTGACCGATAAAGATCTTCGTAGAATATGTAGAAACCTATATGAGCATCCAGGTTCCGCTATTGGTTATTGACCAGAGATGAGTCTCGGTCATGTCTACATAGTTCTCGAACCCGTAGGGTCCACACGCTTAACGTTCTGTGACGATCTGTATTATGAGTTACGTGATTGGAATGACCGAAGTTTGTTTGGAGTCCCGGATGAGATCGTGGACATGACGAGGAGTCTCTAAATGGTCGAGACGTAAAGATCGATATATTGGAAGGCTATATTCGGACATCGGAAAGGTTCCGAGTGATTCTGGTATTTTTCGGAGTACTGCAGAGTTACGGGAATTCGTATTGGGCCTTAATGGGCCATACGGGAAAGGAGAGAAAGGCCTCAAGGGTGGTCGCGCCCCTTCCCCATGGACTGGTCTGAATTGGACTAGAGAAAGGGGCGCCCCTTTCCTTCCTTCTCCTTCTCCCTTCTCTTTTTCCTATTCCATGTGGGAGGTGGAATCCTACTAGGACTAGGGAGTCCTAGTAGGACTCCACACTTTGGGCATGCCCTATGAGGGCCGGCCTCCTCCTCCCTCCATCCTTTATATACGTGGCTAGGGGGCACCCCATAGATACACAAGTTGATCATTGATCTCTTAGCCGTGTGCGGTGTCCCCTCCACCATAATCCACCTCGGTCATATCGTTGAAGTGCTTAGGCGAAGCCCTGCGCCGGTAGCTTCATCATCACTGTCATCACACTGTCGTGCTGATGAAGCTCTCCCTCGACACTCTGCTGGATCGTGAGTTCGTGGGACGTCACCGAGCCAACCGTGTGCAGATCATGGAGGTGCCGTACTTTCGGTACTAGGATCGGTCGATCATGAAGACGTACGACTACATGGACCGCGTTGTCATAATGCTTCCGCTTACGGTCTATGAGGGTACGTGGAAAACACTCTCCCCTCTCTTTGCTATGCATCACCATGATCTTGCGTGTGCGTAGGATTTTTTTTGAAATTACTACGTTCCCCAACAAACACATCCTCGTCTCCACCGGCTCCACTTTTGGTTATCTCTTACCTTTACTTGTGCAAGCTTATATTGTGTTGTATCCCTTGCTTACTTGTGTGCTTGTTGTTGTTGCATCATATAGGTTGCTCACCTAGTTGCATATCTAGACAACCTACTTTGATGCAAAGTATAATTTGGTAAAGAAAAGCTAAAAATTGTTAGTTGCCTATTCAGCCCCCCTCTAGTCAACTCTATCGATCCTTTCAACGGCAAGGTAGTAGATGAGTTCCGACAGAACGACGGCGTGGTGACGGTTGATCTCCGCAGGGCTTCGCCTAAGCACTACGAAAATATAACCGGGGGTGTAAACGATGGAGGGGAGCGCCGCACACGGCTAGCCAATTGTCTGTTTTGTGCTAGGCGCCCCCACCCACATATATATAGGTGGGAGGGAGGGAGGAGCAGCCAAAGGAGGTCCCCAAGTAGGACGAATCCTACTTGGGGTCCCTCCCAAGCCGCGCCCCCTCCCTTTCCTTATTTGGAGTGCGAGCAATGGCAGGGGAGGGTGGCGCCCCCGTTTCCTTTCTCCCATGAGAGGGAAAGGTAGGAGGGGCTAGCCCTCCCCCTTTTCCTTCCCTAGGGCTGGCCAAACAAGGGAAGGGGCGTACCAGCCCCCTTGTGGGTTGGTCTGTCCCCTCCTTTGGCCCATAAGGCCCATAACTTGCTGTGGGTGGGGGGTGTAACATCCCAAATTTTCAATTTGGAATGTTATACATTAGAGCATCATTGCATATCATATTTTATTTGCATTTTTGTTGATCCTAGAAATTCTACGCAACTCAAGGACCCACGGAGAGAGTTGGGGATTTCGTTATTTTCATATTTGAGTTTTCTCGAATTTTGAAAATAGGATCATTTGATTTTATTTATTTTATCTTCAATTATTTCATTTATAAAAATAAGAGAGAGGGAATAAAATGACTTTCCCAAAAATAAGAAATATTGAGGATTTAATAAAAAAATCATATTTTATTTTATTTGGTGTTTTTGGCTATTTTATTTGAATTTAGAAAAATTGCACGTTTTTCAAAATTGCATTTAGGGCCAAGAAAATGTTCATCTCGTTCTAAATATTTTATTTAGACGGTGAAAATTTATTCTGGCATTTTCTAGAATTCTATTTTATTTTCTAGAATTTTTTTTAGTTTCAGCGGAATTGTTTTTAAAAAAAACCCCGCGCGCCCAACTGGGCCGAAGCCCAGCCGAGCCGGCCCAGCTCCCGCGCGGAGACCGCAGCCGCCCCGCCGCCGCACGCCAAGTCCGACCGGGACTCCTCCCCGCCGCCTTGCCCCCTCCTCCAAGCCGCCACCCCCTCTTAAATAGCGCCGCCCCCCTCACCCCGCCACCTCGACTCGCCCTGCCCCGCGCCGCAGCAGCCGCCGCCTTCGCGCCGCCAGCCGCCGCCGCCGGAGCCCCGCAGCCCCGCCGCCCCCTCGCCACCCCGCCGGAGCCCCGCCACCCCCTCGCCACCCCGCCGGAGCTGCCCCGCCCCGCCGGAGCGCCTCGCCGGAGGTACACTGCCGCCCGCCGCCCGGTCCGGTTTTTTTAAAAAAACCCGGTTTGTTTTTTTGTAAACCCTATGTTTTTTTATCGGATTCGTTTTGTTTCGGTTTTCTTATTTAGCGAGCGTTCGCCCGTTCGTTCGTTTTAACGAACGCGTTCTTCGTTTAGTTACAGTTAACGAACGTCCGTTCGTTAAACTGTTCGTCAGTTTTCTTTTTCTCGGATTTTCTGCGATTATTCCAGATCGCGATTTCCGATCTGTTCTTCGTCTTCGTTTTTCTTTTCGCTCGTTTATCGGAATCAGGCAATTCAAGCGCCTAGAGTTTCGTCTCGAAGCCCTCTTTCAGTTTAACCAACTCAAACAAGTTTTTGCTTCGGTAAAATTTGACTTAGGTCCAGATTAGTAAACGAAGCTTGTTTCTTTTGTCGTTTGATTTTTGTTGCTTCGTTTGATTTGATTCTTTTTGCAAACCGGAGTTCTTAAGTTGAACTTTCTGGTTAAATCGCTTATTTGAGTTTTACCTGTGCATTAGATAAGTACTTATTGTATGCTTGTTTGTTTGCGATAGAGTACCCAGAGTGCGCCGCTTGCTACTTCGAATCACTAGGTTTCCCGGATCATCAGCAAGGCAAGTAACACTTTGATCATACCTATTTGACTACCCAGTTTTATTGCATTAGATCAACCCTCAAACATTGCATGATTAGGATCTAATTAAATTGTGGCTTCTGGGAAGTAGATGAGGTAGTACCTATTACCCTGTTTATTATCAAACCCTTGGGAGTTACTTCTACGTTTGCTTATATTGTTATGCTATGCTAGTAGACGTGGATTGGGTTTGAGTGTTACCATGACAGATGTGAGATTGTTAATTAATGGTTAAAACTTAAGGTGGCAACTAAAACACACATCTGGGTGGATTGAGGTACCTGGGTATTCCAGGATTGCCTGTTTTTCTTTTGGACCGCCACCCAGGCTCAAAGGGATCATGAGATTATTCATGCTAGAAAATTCCGTGTGCAGCCACAAGTTATTATGGGCTCTAGCATAGTTGAGTAGGTTGTGTGAGCTCTTGAAGAGGTAGACTAGCAGATGTAGGGGATGTAGGTGGTACTGTCTACCCGGAGTAGAGAGTTAACGCTTATGAAAGACTGTGTCTCGGTCATCCGTTTCTCAAACACCATGAAGTGCGAGAATCCCAACGGAGGAGATCGAGTCTTGTGGGGAAAAGTGCGCAAACCTCTGCAGAATGTACAATCTAATCATGGTTAGCCGTGTCCCCGATTATGGACAAGTTGAGTATCTAGTATCTGGATTTTCATGTGAATCTCATCATGTTACTTTAATTAATTTTGTTGGGTTTTGATGATGATACTTAATTGGGATTGAGAATGCTGTCAACCATTCTCAATGTTTAACAACCACCATGATAGTTAAATAAAATTTATTCCTTTGTAGTAGGCAAAATTTGGCTTTTCGCAAAACTGTAACCATAGAGCCTTCTACCAGCCATATATGCATGTAGTATAGCACTATTCTGTTCATTACTCTCTATGTGTTACATTGCCAGCATATTCCATGTGCTGACCCGTTTTCGGGCTGCAACGTTTCATGTTGCAGACTTTTCAGACGACGAGTAAGGTGCCTTAAGTCGTGGTTCTATACTCAGTGATGCCGTTGGAGTTGATGGACTCACTTATCTTCCAAGCCTTCCGCTGTTATCGTTATTAGATGGCCTTAAGCTATATTTATTGTAATAAGTTCTCTTTTGGAGACATTCGATGTAATAAGTGTGTGATTGCTACTCTGTTATAATTCCTTCGAGTACTGTGTGTGTCAGCATTACTGATCCAGGGATGACACTGACGCACAGAGACTTGACCGTCTGAGGTCTGGTCGCTACAGGGGATGCCCGAAACCCCTTCTGGTGACCCGATTCCTTCCCAGGACGTCCCGAAACACTTCCGGTGTCCAAATACCATCATCCTATATATCAATCTTTACCTCCCAACCATGTAGAGACTCTTCGTCATGTTCGTGATCTCATCCGGGACTTCGAAAAACATTCAGTCACCAAAACATATAACTCATATAACACTATATCGTCAACGAACGTTAAGCGTGCGGACCCTACGGGTTCGAGAACTATGTAGACATGACCGAGACACCTCTCTGGTCAATAACCAATAGCAGAACCTGGATGTCCATATTGGCTCCTACATATTCTACGAGGATCTTTATCAGTCGAACCGTTATGACAACGTACGTAATTCCCTTTGTCTATCGGTATGTTACTTGCCCGAGACTCGATCGTCCTTATCTCTATGCCTAGTTCAATCTCGTTGCCGGCAAGTCTCTTTACTCGTTCTGTAATACAACATCTTGCAACTAACTCCTTAGTCACTTTGCTTGCAAGCTTCTTGTGATGTGTATTACCGAGAGGGCCCAGAGATAGCTCTCCGATACACGGAGTGACAAATCCCAATCTCGATTCACGCCAACTCAACAGACACCTTCGGAGATACCTGTAGAGCATCTTTATGATCACCCAGTTACGTTGTGACGTTTGATAGAACACAAGGTATTCCTCCGGTATCCAGGAGTTGCATGATCTCATGGTACAGTCTAAGGAGCATGTATTTGACATTAAGAAAGCAGTAGCAATAAACTGAACGATCATATGCTAAGCTAATAGATGGGTCTTGTCCATCACATCATTCTCCTAATGACGCGATCCCATTATCAAATGACAACTCATGTCTATGGTTAGGAAACCTTAACCATCTTTGATCAACGAGCTACTCCAGTAGAGGCTCAATAGGGACACAATATTTGTTTATGTATTCACACATGTATTTATTTTCCGATCAATACAATTCTAGCATCAATAATAAACCTTTATCGTGAATAAGGAAATGTAAAATAACAACTTTATTATTGCCTCTAGGGCATATTTCCTTCACTTCTATTTCTTCACTTTCGTTGCACTCTTTGCAACAGAAGCTTGCATATCCTTTTTACCTTAATTTCTTCCTTTGGGAGTCTATGTCATGTTCTTCTTTCCGAGTTCTTGTGCACTAAGCCTTTGTAACTTCTCTTTTGCCAGCTTGATAGGCCAAGTGGGAGCCCCGCTTGTGATTTGGTTAAGCAATTATAATTTGTCCTTGAGGTTATGCACTTTCTACTTCTTTTTCCCTGTGTTTGTCACTTTGATTTTCAGCAATTAATTGCTTCATCTCTTTGCCTTTAGTAGCCAGTGTTAATACTTTGACTGACTCTTTATCATTTTAAATTGAGTTTGAGTTAGCACCCTTACGATCATTGTTTTTAACAGGATAAACTTGCTTGACCCTTACGCCCTAGAGTCAAAGTGATGAAGATGGTCAATAGAATGATAAGGCAAGATATTCCAACGAGGAATTGAGGTGATGGCCAAGACGATGTACAAAAGAAGAGTCAAGGAGTAGAACCTACTCTTATAGGATTAGGAAAACGCAAAAGAGGAATTACTACAGTTCTGGTGATCCAGTCGATTCATCACGGATTGTGCTAAAGAGAAGAAGGACATGAAACAATAGAAGGATGAGATGAGGATTAATAAGAAGTCACCATAAAGCGATAACAAACATTACAATTACAAGTAAGATGAAGCTTTTGTTGGGAAAGAGTAGAACTTCAACACCATTGACTCCCTTGAAGAAGTTGGAATTGTCGGGCTACGTATGCACACCATCCAAGTCGACATCCTTATTCAATTTTGTATAATACAAGGATGGGGATAATAACCCCATTTGCCTCACGGGAAGAAAGAGGAAGGTACATTATCTTGTTTTGTCCCACCATCTCCTATATCATGTGAAAGTACCTATTAATGGAGATAATGGTGATGAAATGTTTGAACATGATCTTGAAACCTTAAAATTCATGAGATCTCTTAATGGGATTGCTCTTGGACTCTTCCAAGGTCTTCTAGCTGGACTTGTGTCTCTTCAAGAATTGCGTAAAAACAAGAGGACCACCTAATAGAATAATAGGAAAATGTGATGCATCTCAACAATGAGATCCGTCAAGGGAAAGATAAAAATGACAATCGAAAGTGATCTTCTCAGTGAAAAGAAAAAGTCACACAAAATACATGCAAGCCGTTTTTAAAAGATTCAAGAGACGAGCTTGAAGTAGTTCACGTGAAACTCAGGAGGATTCTTGTACCTATAAAATGCGTCCAAGGTCATCAAAATCATCATCGATTTTGGGTAATAAACTCACTTTGTCTTATGGGAAGCTTCAAACAACTCACAAAAAACTTTTGGCAACCCCTCCATCTAGCTCCTCTAATTTAATTGATGTTTATGCTTGTGTTACAAACTCTGATGGAAGCTTGGAATTGGGGAATGCACTTTGGATCTCATATTTAGTCTTCTTCAAAGAGGTAGCCTTTTCATGGAGGCCGCGTGCAAGGTGTGGTGCAAGACGAAGAAAAAATGAATTATGTATGTGCGTGTGGGGTGGAGCTCGTCAGTTGGAGTATTTGGCGTGTCCCGTGCATCTCCTGGTTCGGAGTGGTAGATATAGCCATCCTTGACAAAGGTCTTTTCCGACCAGGTCTACATCTCTCCCTTTCAATAACCTTCCATCTTAATGTGTGTTGGGTCTGATTCAATTTTCTCCCCCGTGGCTTTTCGCCAGAAGAGGAGAAGGAACCTATGTTGGTTGTTCTTCCTCTTTCTTGTAGTTATAGTTGTTCTAATAAAACACCTGAGCCTCTTGTTGGTTCCCTCTTAACTAGTGCTGTTTCCTCTCATCTTGAGAATCCGGTGGTTCTTGGTGTATGCTTCAGATATGGTTTTAATTCAGGTCGTCTAGAAGTTGAAGAATGTTGATTAGGGAAGGACATGTGTGTTCTTGCCTAATATTAGGTGTTCCCCTCATCTATGCCCGGTGATGGTTTCCTCTTATCTCCTCTACACCGGAAAGAGGACAACTTTTCATGATGTGAGAGGCGGGATCCCCTCCAGCTCCTCCTCAACCTCGGAGGCCCCTTCAAGAGTTTTGGGATTTGGAGGAATCCCGTCATGTGGAGAGCCAGCGGTTTAGGTTCCTCTCGACATCTTCTGCCCTTCATAGGGGTGTTTGGAGATGGTTACAATCCAGGTTCATCGGTGCCAAGAACAATTTCCTCCTCAAAATCCCATGTGGAAGGGTTTTCTGGAGGGCTTTGGTGCTGCCGCTCCACGACCTTGCTGGCAGGCCTGTCTGTGGGCAGGTGCCACACGAGCAGCTGCACAGGGCCCCCCAAAATCTTGGGGCGCCAACTTTTTAAAGTAGTACTACGTTATTGCTACTAATCAGGTATTAATAAGAGACTAAGCAAGTCATGGCCCAACTTGCTGACGTGAGCCCACAGCCCAGTCATGTCACGGCCTCACCTTCACAGGACTCGAAGCAGTCTGCGTACGCAAATCCTTCATCTCCTTGGCTCCTCCCTTGATTCTTCTCCAGTGGATTCACATTTTTTTGGAAACAGAGCCATTGATGGCTATGAATTGGGTGGATTTGTATTACTTCTGTGTTCTCTCTTTCAAAGTTTAATCCCTCGAGAGCAGAGCAACCAGACTTTCTTTTCTTTCTCTTGGTCGAGGTGCAGAGCAATCAGAGTCCTATGCGCCATCGTTTCTTCATGGTGTGCATCCGTCAACAATCAAGAATCGTAGGTTATTTGTCCCTTTTTGTTTTGTACACCCTGTTCTTAAGTTAATTTGCCGCTCTTTCATGAATTTATTCATCCGGCTGGCATTATAATTTTTTGAGATGTCTTTTATACATAGGCACGATTCTAAGAGTACACGATAGATTAATATTTTAGAGTAATAACTATTTTCTTTTGGCCTGTAAATGGGGCCTAAATTGTGATTTCGCACCGGGGCCCGGATTTCTGAGGTACGGCCCTACTTGCTGGTGGCGACCCTGAGTTTCTGTTCATCGGCGATAGTGGTTAACCCATGTTCGGTAGACGACCATACCGAGCAACACGCCTCTGCCTCTGTGGCGGCCTAAAGGCATACATTTAGTTCTTTATGACTTAGCTTCTTGCACATGTCTCCCGTGGGCAAAGCTGTGTGTGAGAGAGCATGTCCCGTAGTGACATGATAGTTTTATCGCCATGCATCCAAACCTAGACTCTACCACTCTTTTAAAAAAGAGTCGTGATTATGTGATGCAAGAATATATTAGGTTTAGTGTATTTTACAACCATCCAGGCAAAAGCAAGTGAGTAAAAAGTTTAGGGGCAATGTACCTTTTGGTCTTTAGATCAAGGAGCATGTCTTTTATTGCCCTAGAATGTAAATTTGTCTTATCAACTTGATCCTCGAAAAATGTGTTCCAACTGATTGTTTATCTTATCTATGTCTCTCCCCCCTTCTATTTTTTCTCGATTTTCAAACATATTTAGTTTTATTTGAGCTAAGTTGGTTTTGTTTCATCAAGGGCCACCAATCTCACTATCCGTTGGAAGATAACATATGAGATGAAAATAAGGTCACCATAAAAATCTATGTATAAACCATTTTTACATGTTTTTGAGAAATTAGGTTGTAGGAAACCAATCTACAGAAATACAATTGTCTCATGCCCGGATTCAAAGTATTTTCATACACTACAGGAAATTATCGTGTACTGAAATTCCAGAATACTATTTTGAGAAGTTGATCAAATTTAACTAATCAAATGATGTTATATTTAATAAACTAACACACATGAACAACAAAGACCACTGGAATTAAATGTTGCATTGAAGATCTTCTAAGTCATTGACTCTGGCTCTTCTTTTTGCACCTCAACAATCCTTCAAGACTTCGATGAACGTGTAAACCAAACTTGCACAACCTAGACTATCACAAAGGTTTTAAAAAATGGGTTTTTATCATTTATGCCACTAGTTGTGTCTCACTACTCAGTTTTGCCATTAGAAATTACAACTACTCAAAAATGCCATCGATCCATGAGATGCTTGCTAAAAATGCCATTAGATATCTAAAAATGCCATCGTTTCGTTAGATGTTTGCTCAAAAATGCCATTAGATATCTAAAAAATGCCATCGTTTCGTTAGATGTTTGACGTGAAAAAAATAAGCCTAGACCCACATGTCGGTTCTCTCTATCTCACAATGATAAGTGTGGCCCCACTTGTCTGGAGTAACCAAAGCGAATAATTTTACTTGAAAATAAGAACACTGTTGGAATCAAGTAGGCCCCACACTTTATTGCAGTGAGATAGAGCGAGAGCTGACATGTTGGTCCATACGTATTTATGTCATTATAACATGGCAAAAGTGTCACAACCCTAGATTTGCTTATAGTTAGTTGCATCTGTGAGCATCCATGCATCATGTTCAAATTCAAAAGAATTTGAATTGGGGATGTTCAAACCCTAGCACCAAATGAATTCAGATAGGTTCAAATAAAAACATTTTCAATTAACCCAAGATGCCTTTGGAAAAGTTCATCATTTTTGAATTGGCTAAAAACCTCTGCCAAAAATGGTGCACATATTCCTAGGACATTCTGGATTTTTGAATTAATTCATATTGTATTTGAATTGGGGCATTTAAATTCTATAAATATTTTAGATGCTCAAATTATTCTGAAATGATTTGAGGGCTGTTGGAAATAATTAAAATGTGCCCACAAGTTATTTCAGGAATTTTGGAAATGAATTAGTATTTTTACTAATTCAAAATAGAGGAATAAAATAGAAAACCGAAACAAAATAAAGGAGAGAGAGAGAGAAACCCACCTGGGCCTCACCTGTGCTGGCCCAACCCACCTGGCCTAGTGCCAGTCCTCCCTAACCTCTGCGAGTAGGCAGAGGCGGGACAGCGCACGCACGCGCGAGGCGCCACGCCTCCTCCTGCTTGCCGCCAACCGCGTGAAGCTGGCTGGAGACGCCACGCATCCCCGGGCCCTCTCACTCCTCCCCCCGTGCTCATCCCCTCCTGTGTCCCTCTCGCGTGCACCCACCCGAGCGCAGCCGCCGCTCGCCGTCCGCGCGCTCACCGCCGTTGTCGTGCTCCCTCGACCCGTCCGCGAGGTTCGCGTCGACGTCTTCTTCCTCTCCACCAAGCTGCACGAGCCCGGACGCCCTGTGGTGCGGCCTTCGCCCTCGTCTTGCTCGTTTGGCACCCGAGATCACCGTCGTGGTTTCTTCGCCTCCGAGCCATCCCCAAGCACGCTGAGCTTCTCAACGACCTCCCAGTGAGCTCCGCCGCACTTCCCCTCTCTTTGCCGCGTCTTTCTCGTCCTCTAGCCACCGTTCCGCCAAGGCCGAAACTCACCGCCGCACGAGCTCGACGCCGGCGTCACTCCAGTGACCATTTGGTCACACGCTAGTGCCTAACACACTCACTGCACCTCGTAATGCCTCGTTAGTGGATCCGTTCGCCCGCTACAGCAGCAAAACCACCGACGCCCAAGCTCCAGTTGCCGCCCAGCTCGTCGCCACCGCTGTTGCATGCCGTCCCAGCATACACTGCGACCACCATTAGATGCGCCGCATCGCACGCTTTCGAACGTGCCCAGCCGACACCGTAGTTGGCCGGACGGGCATCGCCGCCGCGCTCCGGTTATAGTCGGAATTAATCCGGTGACGTGGGCAGATTAGACTAGTCTAATTACTGTGTTTAGCCCAAGCTTAGATGCTGACAGCCGGGCCCCACCGCCTAACTAACCGGCTAATTAAAATAGATTAAGGTTAATCTAATTGTAGTGGGCCCATGTGTCACCTTTGACTATGCTGACGTGTCTGTTGACCCAACCCCACATGTATGTGACCATAGGCAGCACTAGGTCACTGACCAGTGGGTCCCACTTGTCAGGTTTGACCTGGACCACGTCTGTTGACTAGCTGAGATCACACCGACGTCATCCTGACGTAGTAAATCTTTTCTGGGATTTTAAATAAATCATAAATGATTTATTTATTTCAGCCAAAACTTCTAAAAATCATATAAAATCAACGTAGCTCCAAATGATATAATTTATATATGAAAAATTATCAGAAAAATCCAATCTATCCATCTGTACTATTTCCATGCATGTTAGAACAACTTATGGCTTCTGTTTAGGACAAATCAAATAAATGGCATTTGCATATCCACATATGGAGTTTGAATTTGAATCTTGGATTCAAACCAACTTCATTTAAATTGTTGCTAGTTGCATTAGCTCAAACCACAGCATATTGCCATGTAATGATCATGCATCATATTGTTGCATTGCATTGATTGTGTTCCTTCTCTGTTGCCAGTATTTGTCCCCTCTCAGTACACGTGGTTCCGACGATGAGATCGATTACACCGATGAAGAACTATACTATCTTCAGAAGTGCCAGGAAAGCAAAACCCCCTTGTTCATTCCGATACAATCCCACTCTCTCGCTTCTGCTCTCTTTTACTGCATTAGGACAACAACACTTCAACTGTTACCTGTTGCGGTTGTTGAACCCCTTTCCTCTGCATGACTTGTCATTGCCACAGTAAATAGATGAAACCCACTAGCATGAGTAGGAGTTGTTTGAGCCCTGATGTGCCTACTCATTCATGCTTGTTGTCATGCCTGCTACTGCTTAGAGTTGAGCCAGGTCTGATTCATCAGGGATGAATTGGAATGTGGTGAACATGTCTTACTGTTGAGAGCTAAGTGTGTGGACATGATTTGGTAGAGGTAGCGGTGAGAGGCCATGTAGGAGTACATGGTGGGTTGTCTCATTGAAGCCGTCCTCAGGAACTGAGTTTTGTGTTTGTGATCCATGAATAGCTACTACCACACATTGGGATCCTTAATTGACTCTCTCGACTTAATAACCGCCATGTCCTCTGTCCAGGAGTTGCAAGTAGTTTCTGATGTTTGTAGTATGCTGGAGGCGGTGCGCAACGCTGACCCGAGGGGTGGGCTGTGATGCGGTAGGCACGTGGCACGGTGTACCGGGACACCCGTTTGGTGTCTCGGGAACCCTGCACACATCGTTCGGGGCCGTGGTGGAAACCTCGGCTGGACTCCCTACGGATGGAACCTGAATAGGCGATAAACCTGGACTAGGGACTTCTGTGGTTAGTCAGGTCGTGGCCGACAACCTCGCAAGGCTTCCGCTTGAAGGTTGCCGAGATACATGACGTGTACATTGCGGTAAGTGGCGAGAGCGTGTGTGTAGAAGTACACCCCTGCAGGGTTATAAATGATCTATTCGAATAGCCGCGTCCACGGTAATGGACCTCTGGGTTACCTATACAGTTCATAGACAAGTGAAAGTGGATACTCTAAAATGCGCAAGATAAGCGTGAGTGCTATGGATGGCGTTCTCGTAGGGAGAAGGGAGCGGATCCATAGTGGTGTATTGATTGGTGAATATGTGGACTCGTGTGCGCCACCTCAAAAGAGTTACTTGCAGACGTAGTTCAGGATAGCCACTGAGTCAAAGTTGGCTTGCTGCAGTTAAACTCCACCACCCCCCTTTGTTGATACTGATGCATATGTAGATAGTTCTAATGTAAGTCTTGCTGGGTACATTTGTACTCACGTTTGCTTAATTTATGTTTTTGCAGAGAGACTTCAGTCTCACTATTAGTTCCGCGTGGACTTCGATGTTTAGCTTGTTACCTCAGCTACGATCTTGTGCCCTTGGCAGGGTCTTGTATATAGTCAGGCTTCTCAGCCTTTTTTCATTTGTAGTTGTCTGTACTCAGACAAGTTAAGCTTCCGCATGTGCTTGTTGCTTGTATGACTTGAATGATGGGTCATCAGACCCATGTTTGTAATATCTGGCTCCTCGGAGCCTAATGAATTAATACTTAGAGTCGTAGAGTCTTGTTATGATGCCATGTTGTACTTTCACATATCGGGCATATTGTGTGTATGTTATTGAAATGCTTGGTATGTGTGGGATCCGACAACCTAGTTGTTTATTCTTGGTAGCCTCTCTTACCGGGAAATGTCTCCTAGTGCTTCCACTGAGCCATGGTAGCTTGCAACTGCTCCGGAACACTTAGGATGGCTGGAATGTGTCATTCTTCATTCATGTGTCTGTCCCTTCGGGGAAATGTCACGCGATGTTCCTTTAAGTCCTTGTAGCTTGCTACGACTTGGGTTCATACGTTGATGACCGACATGTTCGTTGCTGGGTCATGTATGCCTATCCCTATAAGTTAGTGCCACTTTGGATTCACGACTAGTCATGTCGGCCCGGGTTCTTTGTCATATGGATGCTAGCGACACTATCATATATGTAAGCCAAAATGCGCAAACGGTCCCGGGCCAGGTAAGGTGGCACCCGTGGGAATATCGTGCGTGAGGCCGCAAAGTGATATGATGTGTTACATGCTAGATTAGTGTGACTTAGGATCGGGTCCTGACAGCTTTGGTATCAGAGCCTGACTGCCTGTAGGATTACCAAGCCAAACTGGTTGAAGTCGAGTCTAGAAATGCTTTAGTTATATAGGGGAATTGATTGTGGAAGGGAACGTAAGGCTCTTTTTACTCCTTTACCTTATGCCCTTCTGATCTGAGTCAACCTCTTCTTTTCTACGGGGATTAAGAACTAGGCCTTCTCATCTATCTATCAGGATGACGTGTTACTAATCCATAGACTTATAAGATTGATGGATTCAAGTCTCAGTTCAGTTTCTACTACTTCCATATGTTCATAGCTGGCCTCAGAACCTTGATATTGTAATACTAAGTGGTTATGCCACCATTTACAGTTGTTATGCTGTCCGAGTGATCCCATGTTTCTAACTAGTCTGATGCATTTGCAAATCCCTTCTTTCCATTCCCGATGTTCCTTTGTGCCAGATTAACCACACTAATCGGAGTGCTGAGGTACTCCATTGCCTCGACATATATGTTGGAGCTATTATTATGACACTAGGGTATCTTATAGAACCACCCAGTAGTCTAGCCATGATTAGTGTTCCCAAAGTGATGATTTTGGCCGTCATTCTCGAAAGCATCCTGTGATGCCATGTAGTAGTAGGTATTCTACTCCTGGGTTCTTGACCCAAGATTCGCTTTATTTACTTCACGTTGATAGTGTTTGCTAGTTCCTTTAGGATATTAGTAACCTATGCGATAGACCTCGATGTCCATGGTATTTCTTTCTTCCTAATACCATGAACTACTTATGGCAGAAGTTCCTCGTTGAACCGAAAGATCACAACCAGAGTGCTCTTGATGAGTTCTTGATTCTATGTTGTGACTCTGCCAGTTCTACCTTTCTGCATGGGTTATCCGGAAGAAATATGTTGAACTCGTTCGACATGCTAATCTATGCACCCACAACTCGGAAAATCGTATGTTCCTTTGAGTTGTCCCTCTTTAGTTGTTTTTTGACCCTCGTCTATCAAGTGATAGTCAGGAGTAGTTGTGCATCCGTGTTCATCGATGCCTATTATTCTTATGGTCCGTCAAACCATCCTATTCAGAATGACTAGGAGAAACAAACTCCAGTACCTCATCCATATCCAGGATTGGGTCAAAGTAGTTGTATTCCGCAGATCAAAATGTCAATCTAGCTTTTGTTCTGTTCTACCTTGGAGTGTTGCCTCCTTATGCCAGAAATGTCATGAGAATTGCACCACCTCCTATGAACTCTTGATACAGTGATACCTCTCGCCATCATCGTTCATTCCTCGGTCTCCGTGTTATTGTAACCGGAATACCGACAAGTGAATTATGATGTGTGAAATCAATACTACTAGCAACCGTGTTGCTTAGTAGTTAAAGGACAATAATTTCATTCTTAGCATGTTGGTTATTGAATCATCACTCTAAGATAGATTGTGCTACCTAGCCCATTTTCCTGGTGCACTCTTCGAACAATGAGTTTGGATTATGTTAATTCCTTGCTCTTTTGATCATATCGTCTTGCCTAAAGAGCAAGATTGTTCTCAGAAGTATCGATGGTTCGTGATTTTCCGATTATCTTCTCAGAAGTATCATCAGGTTGTCCCCTGACTGTTATGTTGAGCTCGTGATCAAGTTGGTTTCTTGTAAGCCATGATAACCCACAAGTATAGGGGATCGCAATAGTTTTCGAGGGTAGAGTATTCAACCCAAATTTATTGATTCGACACAAGGGGAGCCAAAGAATATTCTCAAGTATTAGCAGTTGAGTTGTCAATTCAACCACACCTGGATAACTTAGTATCTGCAGCAAAGTATTTAGTAGCAAAGTAATATGGAAGTAACGGTAACGGTAGCAAAAGTAATATTTTTGGTATTTTGTAGTGATTATAACAGTAGCAACGGAAAAGTAAATAAGCAAATAACAATATGTGAAAAGCTCGTAGGCATTGGATCGGTGATGGAGAATTATGCCGGATGCGGTTCATCATGTAACAGTCATAACATAGGGTGACACAGAACTAGCTCCAATTCATCAATGTAATGTAGGCATGTATTCCGAATATAGTCATACGTGCTTATGGAAAAGAACTTGCATGACATCTTTTGTCCTACCCTCCCGTGGCAGCGGGGTCCTAATGGAAACTAAGGGATATTAAGGCCTCCTTTTAATAGAGTACCGGAACAAAGCATTAACACATAGTGAGTACATGAACTCCTCAAACTATGGTCATCACCGGGAGTGGTCCCGATTATTGTCACTTCGCGGTTGCCGGATCATAACACATAGCAGGTGACTATAGACTTGCAAGATAGGATCAAGAACTCACATATATTCATGAAAACATAATAGGTTCAGATCTGAAATCATGGCACTCGGGCCCTAGTGACAAGCATTAAGCATAGCAAAGTCATAGCAACATCAATCTCGGAACATAGTGGATACTAGGGATCAAACCCTAACAAAACTAACTCGATTACATGATAGATCTCATCCAACCCATCACCGTCCAGCAAGCCTACGATGGAATTACTCACGCACGGCGGTGAGCATCATGAAATTGGTGATGGAGGATGGTTGATGATGACGACGGCGACGGATTCCCCTCTCCGGAGCCCCGAACAGACTCCAGATCAGCCCTCCCGAGAGGTTTTAGGGCTTGGCGGCGGCTCCGTATCGTGAAACGCGATGAATCCTTCTCTTTGATTTTTTTTTCTCCCCGAAAGTGAATATATGGAGTTGGAGTTGAGGTCGGTGGAGCGTCAGGGGGCCCACGAGGTAGGGGGCGCGCCCAGGGGGGCAAGCGCGCCCCCCACCCTCGTGGACAGGGTGTGGGCTCCCTGACGTGGATTTTTCTTCCAGTATTTTTATTTTCCAAATAGATGTTCCGTGGAGTTTCAGGTCATTTCGAGAACTTTTGTTTCTGCACATAAATAACACCATGGAAAGTCTGTTGAAAACATCGTTAGTCCGGGTTAGTTCCATTCAAATCATGCAAGTTAGAGTCCAAAACAAGGGCAAAAGTGTTTGGAAAAGTAGATACGACGGAGACGTATCAAGCCACCCATTCTCCAAGATTCTGTGTCGGATACCCTGGACTAGTTGGTTGAGCCAAACAACAACTTGGAGAGTTGGAAGATAAAAGCTTTGCCTAACTTAGTTCGTTCCGAAGGGATATTTTTGTGTATGTGTGTTGAAGAAAGATGATATCTTCATTGATTGGTCCTCGTGATCAATTGTTGGACCTATTGTCTTAACCAAATCTTTGATTTGCGTATGGGCTATCGTCAAATCAAATCTGAACCAACGATGTCTGTAATGTTGTCTTACTCATGGTTGATCCTCGAGCATACACAATTATATCTTTTGTTCTGATCAATGCTATTGCTTTGTTCACATAGTTGTGGAATTCCATCTTCATGGAAATCTTTATGATTTGTTGTTGAGCCCATCAGCAACATTTTATCTTCTTCATGATTCGTGTTGAACATTAAGCCAGTTTTGGAAACTTTTGTAAGCATTATCTTCATGCCTGTTCATGAAGAATATGTTGGATGAAAGAAGTGACTTCCTCTAGTTCATGTGCATTTGAAGCAAGTTGCCGCCGTGAATTCGAGAAAGTTTGTTTTTGCTTCCTCTAGAATCATCCCAAGTCAGTCATGCATATGTGCGAAGTATTCTTTGGTCTGGAGACTTGCAACCTTCATTCTATATGTATCCTAGCACACCAAGCCACTGATTGACTTGTTCAAGGAGAAGAAGTCCCTTCTTAAGAATCATAACTTATGTTAGGACATCGTTATCCTCGATGTTGGTTCCCCACCTGAACCCGGTAGTGTTTTATCGTAAGACTTCTACATGGTCATGCTTGTCTTGGACAGCGTGTTCACATGTGTGTAGCAGAACCAGCTCATGCTTTGGAGCTTACTGATACGTCTCCAACGTATCTATAATTTTTGATTGTTCCATGCTGTATTATATTCTGTTTTGGACATTATTGGGCTTTATTATACACTTTTATATTATTTTTGGGACTAACCTATTAACCGGAGGCCCAGCCCAGAATTGCTGTTTTTTGCCTATTTCAGAGTTTCGCAGAAAAAGAATATAAAACGGAGTCCAAACGGAATGAAACCTTCGGGAACGTGATTTTCGAAACGAACGTGATCCACAGGACTGGGATCCTACGTCAAGACATCAACCAGGAAGGCACAAGGTAGGGGGCGCGCCTACCCCCTGGGCGCGCCCTCCACCCTCGTGGGGCCCACGTTGCTCCACCGACGTACTTCTTCCTCCTATATATACCTAAGTACCCCCAAACTACCAGATACGGAGCCAAAAACCTAATTCCACCGCCGCAACCTTCTGTACCCATGAGATCCCATCTTGGGGCCTTTTCCGGAGCTCCGCCGGAGGGGGCATCGATCACGGAGGGATTCTACATCAACACCATAGCCTCTCCAATGATGTGTGAGTAGTTTACCTCAGACCTTCGGGTCCATAGTTATTAGCTAGATGGCTTCTTCTCTCTCTTTGGATCTCAATACAATGTTCTCCCCCTCTCTTGTGGAGATCTATTCAATGTAATCTTGTTTTGCGGTGTGTTTGTTGAGACCGATGAATTGTGGGTTTATGATCAAGTTTATCTATGAACAATATTTGAATCTTCTCTGAATTCTTTTATGTATGATTGGTTATCTTTGCAAGTCTCTTCGAATTATCAGTTTGGTTTGGCCTACTAGATTGATCTTTCTTGCAATGGGAGAAGTGCTTAGCTTTGGGTTCAATCTTGCGGTGTCCTTTCCCAGTGACAGTAGGGGCAGCAAGGCACGTATTGTATTGTTGTCATCGAGGATAACAAGATGGGGTTTATATCATATTGCATGAGTTTATCCCTCTACATCATGTCATCTTACTTAAAGCATTACTCTATTCTTTTGAACTTAATACTCTAGATGCATGCTGGATAGCGGTCGATGTGTGGAGTAATAGTAGTAGATGCAGGCAAGAGTCGGTCTACTTGTCGCGGACGTGATGCCTATATACATGATCCTACCTAGACATTCTCATAACTATGCTCAATTCTGCCAATTGCTCAACAGTAATTTCTTTACCCACCGTAATACTTATTCTCTCGACAGAAGCCACTAGTGAAACCTATGCGCCCCCGGGTCTATTTTCCATCATATTAATCTTCCAACACTTAGCTATTTTTATTGCCTTTTATTTTACTTTGCATCTTTATCATAAAAATACCAAAAATATTATCTTATCATATATATTAGATCTCACTTTTGTAAGTGACCGTGAAGGGATTGACAACCCCTTTATTGTGTTGGTTGCGAGGATTTTATTTGTTTGTGTAGGTGCGAGGGACTCGTGCGTGGCCTCCTACTGGATTGATACCTTGGTTCTCAAAAACTGAGGGAAATACTTACGCTGCTTTACTGCATCACCCTTTCCTCTTCAAGGGAAAACCAACGTAGTGCTCAAGAGGTAGCAAGAAGGATTTCTGGCGCCGTTGCTGGGGAGTCTACGCAAAAATCAACATACCAAGTACCCATCACAAACCATTATCTCCCGCATTACATTATTTGCCATTTGCCTCTCGTTTTCCTCTCCCCCACTTCACCCTTGCCGTTTTATTCGCCCTCTCTTTTCTGTTTGCCTCCCTCTTTCTTTTTGCTGCTCGCACTTTCTGTCGTTATGTCTGAAATTGGGGAAACTATTGTCGATATGGACAATAGTAATAATATGGAAAATTCTGTTGCTCCCGCTAAAGAACCCCCTATCTTGCATACAAAAAAATTCCGAATTGGTAGTGGTAATATTATTGGAAAAGGGGTTATTCAAGATTTCTTTACTTGTGCCGGTGCTTTGCCTTCTATGGGCAGTTCTATTCTTCATAGAACTAGTAGTCTTGCGGATGCTATTGCCATGATTATAGTTGAACTTGAAAGGCAATTTATGCACATGCACCCTTGCATACAAAGGATTTTCCTAGAATTTTCTAATATTGAGCATTCTTCTGTTAAGCGTGCCGCTACTATCTTTTTGGCTCATGAGTTCAGATTTATAATAAAAGAGGCCAAAGAAATCTTTGCGCATTATAGGGTGGACGCTGGCCGTCCTCCCATAGAAACTATCCTATTTGATCAAGAGGAAATAATGCGTTTTAAATATCTAGACTATGTTGCTTTTAATGAGAACCTTAGAAAAAAGGTTCCTACCAATGTTCTAGTTTATGGAATTTCTGAACTTAATAATGATTTTGCTATTCGAAATAATGAGCTAGGATATTCTCTCGAGTATAGCCTCACAAAGTTCTGTCAAAAGAATGCTTATAATGATGAATTGGTTGTGTAATACGAAGGGCCGAAGGAGGAACCTATACCTGAAGGAAATATGCCCTAGAGGCAATAATAAAGTTATTATTTATTTCCTTATATCATGATAAATGTTTATTATTCATGCTAGAATTGTATTAACCGGAAACATAATACTAGTGTGAATACATAGACAAACAGAGTGTCACTAGTATGCCTCTACTTGACTAGCTCATTGATCAAAGATGGTTATGTTTCCTAACCATAGACATGAGTTTTCATTTGATTAACGGGATCACATCATTAGGAGAATGATGTGATTGACTTGACCCATTCCGTTAGCATAGCACTCGATCGTTTAGTATGTTGCTATTGCTTTCTTCATGACTTATACATGTTCCTATGACTATGAGATTATGCAACTCCCGTTTACCGGAGGAACACTTTGTGTGCTACCAAACGTCACAACGTAACTGGGTGATTATAAAGGTGCTCTACAGGTGTCTCCGAAGGTACTTGTTGGGTTGGCGTATTTAGAGATTAGGATTTGTCACTCCGATTGTCGAAGAGGTATCTCTGGGCCCTCTCGGTAATGCACATCACTTAAGCCTTGCAAGCATTGCAACTAATGAGTTTGTTGCGAGATGATGTATTACGGAACGAGTAAAGAGACTTGCCGGTAACGAGATTGAACTAGGTATTAAGATACCGACGATCGAATCTCGGGCAAGTAACATACCGATGACAAAGGGAACAACGTATGTTGTTATGCGGTTTGACCGATAAAGATCTTCGTAGAATATGTGGGAGCCAATATGAGCATCCAGGTTCCGCTATTGGTTATTGGCCGGAGACGTGTCTCGGTCATGTCTACATAGTTCTCGAACCCGTAGGTTCCGCACGCTTAAAGTTTCGATGATAGTTATATTATGAGTTTATATGTTTTGATGTACCGAAGGTAGTTCGGAGTCCCGGATGTGATCACGGACATGATGAGGAGTCTCGAAATGGTCGAGACATGAAGATTGATATATTGGACGACTATATTCGGACACCAGAATGGTTCCGAAGGTTATTGGATATATACCGGAGTACCGGGGGTTACCGGAACCCCCCCGGGGGTTTAATGGGCCTACATGGGCCTTAGTGGAGAAGAGGAGGGGCGGCCAGGGCAGGCCGCGCGCCCCCTCCCCCTCTAGTCCGAATTGGACAAGGAGGGGGGCGGCGCCCCCCATTCCTTCCTCTCTCCCTCCTCCTTCCCCCCTTCTCTTAATCCAACAAGGAAGGGAGGGAGTCCTACTCCCGGTGGGAGTAGGACTCCTCCTGGCGCGCCTCCTCCTGGCCGGCCGCCTCTCCCCCTTGCTCCTTTATATATGGGGGCAGGGGGTACCCCATAGACACAACAATTGATCATTGATCTTTTAGCCGTGTGCGGTGCCCCCCTCCACCATAGTCCACCTCGATAATATCGTAGCAGTGCTTAGGCGAAGCCCTGCGTCGGTAGAACATCATCATCGTCACCACGCCGTCATGCTGACAAAACTCTCCCTCAACACTTGGCTGGATCGGAGTTCGAGGGACGTCATTGATACGTCCATTTTGCATCATACTTTTATATCAATATTTATTGCATTATGGGTTGTTATTACACATTATGTCACAATACTTATGCCTATTCTCTCTTATTTTACAAGGTTTACATAAGGAGGGAGAAGGCCGACAGCTGGAATTCTGGGCTGGAAAAGGAGCAAATATTAGAGACCTATTCTGCACAACTCCAAAAGCCCTGAAACTCCATGAAAGTTATTTTTGGAAATAATAAAAAAATACTGAGCGGAAGAAATACCTGAGGGGGCCCACACCCTGGCCACGAGGGTGGGGGGCGCGCCCCCTGCCTCGTGGGCCCCCTATTGGCCCTCCGGTGCCCATCTTCTGCTATATGAAGTCTTTCGTCCGAAGAAAAATCATAAGCAAGCTTTCGGGACGATACTCCGCCGCCACGAGGCGGAACCTTGGCGGAACCAATCTAGGGCTCCGGCGGAGCTGTTCTACTGGGGACACTTCCCTCCGGGAGGGGGAAATCATCGCCATCGCCATCACCAACGCTCCTCTCATAGGGAGAGGGCAATCTCCATCAACATCTTCACCAGCACCATCTCCTCTCAAACCCTAGTTCATCTCTTGTATCCAATTCTTGTCTCTAAGTCTGGGATTGGTACATGTGGGTTGCTAGTAGTGTTGATTACTCCTTGTAGTTGATGCTAGTTGGTTTATTTGGTGGAAGATCATATGTTCAGATCCTTTATGCATATTAATACTCCTCTGATTATGAACATGAATATGCTTTGTGAGTAGTTACGTTTGTTCCTAAGGACATGGGAGAAGTCTTGCTATTAGTAGTCATGTGAATTTGGTATTCGTTCGATATTTTGATGAGATGTATGTTGTCTCTCCTCTAGTGGTGTTATGTGAACGTCGACTACATGACACTTCACCATTATTTGGGCCTAGAGGAAGGCATTGGGAAGTAATAAGTAGATGATGGGTTGCTAGAGTGACAGAAACTTAAACCCTAGTTTATGCGTTGCTTCGTAAGGGGCTGATTTGGATCCACATGTTTCATGCTATGGTTAGGTTTACCTTAATACTTCTTTTGTAGTTGCGGATGCTTGCAATAGGGGTTAATCATAAGTGGGATGCTTGTTCAAGTAAGGACAGCACCCAAGCACCGGTCCACCCACATATCAAATTATCAAAGTACTGAACGCGAATCATATGAACGTGATGAAAAACTAGCTTGACGATAATTCCCATGTGTCCTCGGGAGCGCTTTTCTCTATATAAGAGTTTGTCCAGGCTTGTCCTTTGCTACAAAAAGGATTGGGCCACCTTGCTGCACTTTATTTACTTTTGTTACTTGTTGCTCGTTACAAATTATCCTATCACAAAACTATATGTTACCTATAATTTCAGTGCTTGCAGAGAATACCTTGCTGAAAACCCCTTATCATTTCCTTCTGCTCCTCGTTGGGTTCGACACTCTTACTTATCGAAAGGACTACGATAGATCCCCTATACTTGTGGGTCATCAAGGCTCTTTTCTGGCGTCGTTGCCGGGGAGTGAAGCGCCTTTGGTAGGTGGAAACTGGTAAGGAAAAATTTATATAGTGTGCTGAAATTTACTGTCACTTGTTACTATGGAAAGTAATCCTCTGAGGGGCTTGTTCGGGGTATCTTCACCCCAACGAGTAGAGCAAAGAGTTGCTCCTCAACCTACTGAACCTACTGAAAATGAAAATTTCTACTTTTAAATTCCTTCGGGTATGTTAGAAAAACTGCTGGCTAATCCTTTTGCAGGAGACGGAGCAATGCATCCTGATGAGCACCTAATATATGTGGATGAAGTTTGTGGATTATTTAAGCTTGCAGGTATACCCGATGATGTTATTAAGAAGAAGGTCTTCCCTTTATCTTTGAAGGGAGATGCATTGACATGGTATAGGCTATGTGATGATGTGGGATCATGGAACTACAAACGATTAAAATTGGAATTTCATCAGAAGTTTTATCCTATGCATCTTGTTCATCATGATCGCAATTATATATATAATTTTTGGCCTCGCGAAGGAGAAAGCATCGCTCAAGCTTGGGAGAGGCTTAAATCAATGTTATATTCATGCCCCAATCATGGGCTCCCAAGAGAAATGATTATTCAAAAAATTTACGCTCGGCTTTCTGATAACAATAGCACCATGCTCGATACTTCTTGTGTTGGCTCTTATATGATGAAGACTATTGAATTCAGATGGGATTTATTGGAAAGAATTAAACGCAACTCTGAGGATTGGGATCTCGACGAAGGTAAGGAGTCAGGTATGACACCTAAGTTTGATTGTGTTAAATCTTTTATGGATACCGATGTTTTTCGTAAATTTAGCACTAAATATGGACTTGATTCCGAGATAGTAGCTTCTTTCTGTGAATCTTTTGCTACTCATGTTGATCTCCCTAAGGAGGAGTGGTTTAAATATCATCCTCCCATAGAAGTAAAAGTAGCTGCACCTATTAAAGTTGAAGAAAAGACTATCACTTATAATAATCCTATTGTTCCTACTACTTATGTTGAGAAACCACCTTTCCCTGTTAGAATAAAGGATCATGCTAAAGCTTCAACTGTGGTTCATAAAAGCAATACTAGAACCTATACACCTCCTGAGCAAGTTAAAGTTGAACCTAATATTGCTATTGTTAAAGATCTCTTGGCTGATAATATTGATGGGCATGTTATTCATTTCCGTGATGAAACTGCTAGAATTGCCAAACCTTGTGCTAAAGATAAACATAGACCTGTGGTAGGCATGCCTGTTATTTCTGTTAAAATAGGAGATCATTGTTATCATGGCTTATGTGACATGGGTGCTAGTGCTAGTGCAATACCTATTGACTTATACAAAGAAATTATGCATGATATTGCACCTACTGAGTTAGAAGATATTGATGTCACAATTAAAATTGCCAATAGAGATACTATTTCACCCATGGGAATTGTTAGAGATGTTGAAGTCTTGTGTGGGAAAACTAAATATCCTGTTGATTTTCTTGTTCTCAGTTCCCCCAAGATAGCTTCTGCCCCATTATATTTGGTAGACCCTTCTTGAACACTGTTAATGCTAAGATAGACTGCGAAAATAATGTTGTTACTATTGGTTTGGGTGATATGTCTCATGAGTTTAATTTCTCTAAATTTCGTAGACAACACCGTGAAGAGGAATTGCCTAGTAAAGATGAAATTATTGGTCTTCCTTCTATTGCCGTACCTCCTAGTGATCCTTTGGAACAATATTTGCTAGAGCATGAAAATGATATGTTTATGAATGAAAGAAGGGAAATAGATGAAGTATTCTTTAAACAGGAACCTATCCTGAAGCACAATTTACCTGTTGAAATCCTAGGGGATCCTCCTCCACCCAAGGGTGATCCCGTGTTTGAGCTTAAACCGTTACCTGATACTCTTAAATATGCTTATCTTGATGAGAAAAAGATATATCCTGTTATTATTAGTGCTAACCTTTCAGAGCATGAAGAAGGGAGATTATTGAAAACTCTGAAGAAGCACCGTGCTGCTATTGGATATACTCTTGATGATCTTAAGGGCATTAGTCCCACTCTATGTCAACACAACATAAATTTGGAGAAAGATGCCAAACCAGTTCATGATCACCAACGATGGCTGAATCCTAAGGTGAAAGAAGTGGTAAGAAAGGAAATACTAAAGCTCCTTGAGGCAGTTATAATTTATCCCGTTGCTGATAGTCAGTGGGTAAGTCATGTCCATTGTGTTCCTAAGAAGGGAGGTATTACCGTCATTCCTAATGATAAAGATGAATTGATCCCGCAAAGAATTATTACAGCTTATAGGATGGTAATTGATTTCCGCAAATTAAATAAGGCTACTAAAAAGGATCATTACCCCGTACCTTTTATTGATCAAATGCTAGAAAGATTATCCAAACATACACATTTTTGCTTTCTAGATGGTTATTCTGGTTTCTCTCAAATACCTATGTCAGCCGATGATCAATCAAAGACCACTTTCACTTGTCCTTTTGGTACTTTTGCTTATAGACGTATGCCTTTTGGTTTATGTAATGCACCTGCTACCTTTCAAAGATGCATGATGGCTATATTCTCTGACTTTTGTGAAAAGATTTGTGACATTTTCATGGGCGATTTCTCCGTCTATGGATCCTCTTTTGATGATTGCTTGAGCAACCTTGATCGAGTTTTGCAGAGATGTGAAGAAACTAACCTTGTCTTGAATTGGGAGAAGTGCCACTTTATGGTTAATGAAGGTATTGTCTTGGGGCATAAAGTTTCTGAAAGAGGTATTGAAGTTGATAAAGCCAAGGTTGATGCTATTGAAAAGATGCCATGTCCCAAGGACATCAAAGGTATAAGAAGTTTCCTTGGTCATGCCGGTTTTTATAGGAGGTTCATTAAGGACTTCTCAAAAATTTATCAGCCTCTGACTAATTTGTTGCAAAAAGATATACCATTTGTCTTTGATGATGATTGTGTAGAAGCATTTGAAATACTTAAGAAAGCATTGATTTCTGCACCTATTGTTCAGCCACCTGATTGGAATTTACCCTTTGAAATTATGTGTGATGCTAGTGATTATGCTGTAGGTGCTGTTCTAGGGCAAAGAGTTGATAAGAAATTAAATGTTATTCAATATGCTAGTAAAACTCTAGACAATGCTCAGAGAAATTATGCTACTACTGAAAAAGAATTCTTAGCAGTTGTATTTGCTTGTGATAAGTTCAGGCCTTATATTGTTGATTCTAAAGTAACTATTCACACTGATCATGCTGCTATTAAATATCTTATGGAAAAGAAAGATGCTAAACCTAGACTTATTAGATGGGTTCTCTTGTTACAAGAATTTGATTTGCATATTATTGATAGAAAGGGAGCTGAGAACCCCGTTGCAGACAACTTGTCTAGGTTAGAAAATGTTCTTGATGACCCACTACCTATTGATGATAGCTTCCCTGATGAACAATTAAATGTCATAAATGCTTCTTGTACTACTCCTTGGTATGCTGATTATGCTAATTACATCGTTGCTAAATTTATACCACCTAGTTTCACATACCAACAAAAGAAAAAGTGTTTCTATGATTTAAGACATTACTTCTGGGATGACCCACATCTTTATAAAGAAGGAGTAGATGGTGTTATTAGACGTTGTGTACCTGAGCATGAACAGGAACAGATCCTACGCAAGTGTCACTCCGAGGCTTATGGAGGACACCACGCTGGAGATAGAACTGCACATAAGGTATTGCAATCCGGTTTTTATTGGCCCACTCTCTTCAAGGATGCCCGTAAGTTTGTTTTATCTTGTGATGAATGCCAAAGAACTGGTAATATTAGTAGACGTCAAGAAATGCCTATGAATTATTCACTTGTTACTGAACCATTTGATGTTTGGGGCTTTGATTATATGGGACCTTTTCCTGCCTCTAACGGGTATACACATATTTTAGTTGTTGTTGATTACGTTACTAAGTGGGTAGAAGCTATTCCAACTAGTAGTGCTGATCATAACACCTCTATTAAAATGCTTAAAGAAGTTATTTTTCTAAGGTTTGGAGTCCCTAGATATTTAATGACTGATGGTGGTTCACATTTTATTCATGGTGCTTTACGAAAAATGCTTGCTAGATATGATGTTAATCATAGAATTGCATCTCCTTATCACCCACAGTCTAGTGGTCAAGTAGAATTGAGCAATAGAGAGCTCAAATTAATTTTGCAAAAGACTGTTAATAGATCTAGAAAGAATTGGTCCAAGAAACTGGATGATGCATTATGGGCTTATAGAACTGCATATAAAAATCCTATGGGTATGTCTCCGTATAAAATGGTTTATGGAAAAGCATGTCACTTACCTCTCGAACTAGAACATAAGGCTTATTGGGCTATTAAAGAGCTCAACTATGATTTCAAACTTGCCGGTGAGAAGAGGTTATTTGACATTAGCTCACTAGATGAATGGAGAACCCAAGCCTATGAGAATGCCAAATTGTTCAAAGAAAAGGTTAAAAGATGGCATGACAAAAGGATACAAAAGCGTGAGTTTAATGTAGGTGATTATGTATTATTATACAACTCCCGTTTAAGATTTTTTGCAGGGAAACTTATCTCTAAATGGTAAGGTCCTTACGTTATCAAGGAGGTCTATCGTTCCGGTGCCATAAAAATCAACAACTTTGAAGGCACAAATCCGAATGTGGTGAATGGTCAAAGAATTAAACATTATATCTCAGGTAATCCTATAAATGTCGAAACCAATGTTATTGAAACCGTAACCTCGGAGGAGTACATAAGGGACACTTTCCGGAATGTTTCAGACTCCGAAAAGGAATAGGTATGTGGTACGGTAAGTAAACCGACTCCAAAACAGTTCTAATGGCAATTTTTGTCCGTTTTGGAATATTTAGGAAAATAGAAAAATAAGAAGCAGTCCGGGAAGGACACGAGGCCTCCACGAGGGTGGAGGGCGCGCCCTACCCTACTAGGCGCGCCCCCTACCTCATGGGCACCTCGTGTGCTCTCCGGACTCTGTTTTCTTGCACGATACGTATTTTGGTCGGCAAAAATTCATTATATAATCTCCTGAAGGTTTTGACTCCCGTATCACGCAATTATCCTCTGTTTGTGTTTCGAGCTGTTGCTGCTGCAAACTAGAGCAAGATGTCTTCTCAAGAGTCAGTCGGGGAGAGCCGGGTGTCTCATCCGGCATCGAGATCAAGGACAAACAGCGATGCTGACCACTTTGGGCCAGCAACGGAGGAAGAGATGGAGGCTGATTTGAAGAGGATAGATGCCATGGAGGAGGATCAAGAAGTCACTTCTCGCTTCCGAGCTGGATTCACGATGGGGGAACTACAGAGCTCAGCTATTCCAAACTCGGTTATCCCTTCCAATGTTAGATTTCTTTCTTATGAAAATATGAAGAAGAGTGTCACTTGTTCTCCCGCAGTTATGCAACACCCTTGGGTGCAAGGAGCTTTAGCCGTTACAGAAAAGCTTCGTACGGAAATAATGGACCTCAAGCAGCAAGTCAATAAGCTCGAGGAGGAGAATCGTATCCTGAGGGGCATCATCGCCAAGAATATTACACCATCCCCGAAAAAGGAGACATAATCACATGGGTATGGGCACTCCCCTTGGGAACTGCCAAGCTTGGGGGAGATGCCCCGGTATCGTATCACCGCCACATCTCCTATCTTTACCGATTTTCTTAATTCGATCCTTTTAGTAGTATCTTGATCTAGTAGAATAAAGTTTTAGTATGATCTAGTTTTGAGTTTTGCTTTATGATCCCCCTATGTAATCGAGTCCGTGAGCTATATATAATAAAGATTAGTGTTGAGTCAAGGGCTTGATTATTTTGCTATGATCTTGAGTGAATAAAAGAAAAGAGAAAAGAATAAAAAGTAACAAAGAGATCATATTGATCTTATGGAGAGTAATGACTTCACATAGAAAGAGTATGATGATTAAAAGTTGTTGAGAGTTGACAGACATAGCTTTGGTCATCGTTGCAATTAATAGGAAGTAATAAAGGAAGAGAGGTTTCACATATAAATATACTATCTTGGACATTTTTTATGATTGTGAGCACTCATTAAAATATGACATGCTAAAGAGTTGATGTTGGACAAGGAAGACAACGTAATGGGTTATGTTTTCTTATATCTGAGATAAAGTATATTGCCATGGATCATCCAACATGTTGAGCTTGCCTTTCCCCCTCATGCTAGCCAAATTCTTTGCACCAAGTAGAGATACTACTTGTGCTTCCAAAAACCCCTAAACCCAGTTTTGCCATGAGAGTCCACCATATCTACCTATGGATTGAGTAAGATCCTTCAAGTAAGTTGTCATCGGTGCAAGAAATAAAAAATTGCTCTCTAAATATGTATGATTGATTGGTGTGGAGGAAATAAGCTTTATACGATCTTGTGATGTGGACGAAATAAAAGCGACGGACTGCATAATAAAGGTTCATATCACAAGTGGCAATATAAACTGACGTTCTTTCGCATTAAGATTTTGTGCATCCAACCCTGAAAGCGCATGGCAACCTCTGCTTCCCTCTACGAAGGGCCTATCTTTTATGTTTATCGTCTACCTTATGCAAGAGTCATGGTGATCTTCACCTTTCCTTTTTACATTTTATCCTTTGGCAAGCACAGTATGTTGGAAAGATCCTGATATATATATCTAATTGGATGTAAGTTAGCATGAGTTATTATTGTTGACATTACCCTTGAGGTAAAAGGTTGGGAGGCGAAACTATAAGCCCCTATCTTTATCTGTGTCCGATTAAAACTCCGTAACCACAAGTATTGCGTGAGTGTTAGCAATTGTGAAAGACTAAATGATAGTTGAGTATGTGGACTTGATGAAAAGCTCTGACATAGACTCTTTCTGATGTTATGATAAATTGCAATTGCTTCAATTACTGAGATTATAGTTTGTTAGTTCTCAATAAAGTTTCTAAATCATACTTTGCATTGTGAATAGATTATTCCTTGAGCATAGGAAATCATATGACATTATCCATATATGTTGCTGTGATGAGAATAATCATGATGCCCTCATGTCCGTATTTTATTTTATCGACACCTCTATCTCTAAACATGTGGACATATTTATCGTTATCGGCTTCCGCTTGAGGACAAGCGAGGTCTAAGCTTGGGGGAGTTGATACGTCCATTTTGCATCATGCTTTTATATCAATATCTATTGCATTATGGGATGTTATTACACATTATGTCACAATGCTTATGTCTATTCTCTCTTATTTTACAAGGTTTACATAAGGAGGGAGAAGGCCGGCAGCTGGAATTCTGGGCTGGAAAAGGAGCAAATATTAGAGACCTATTCTGCGCAACTCCAAAAGCCCTGAAACTCCACGAAAGTTATTTTTGGAAATAAAAAAATACTGAGCAGAAGAAATACTTGAGGGGGCCCACACCCTGGCCACGAGGGTGGGGGCGCACCCTACCCCCCTGGGCGCGCACCCCTTCCTCGTGGGCCCCCTGTTGGCCCTCCGGTGCCCATCTTCTGCTATATGAAGTCTTTTGTCCGAAGAAAAATCATAAGCAAGCTTTCGGGACGAGACTCCGCCGCCACGAGGCGGAACCTTGGCGGAACCAATCTAGGGCTCCCGCAGAGCTGTTCTGCTGGGGACACTTCCCTCCGGGGGGGAAATCATCGCCATCGCCATCACCAACGCTCCTCTCATCGGGAGAGGGCAATCTCCATCAACATCCTCACCAGCACCATCTCCTCTCAAACCCTAGTTCATCTCTTGTATCCAATTCTTGTCTCTAAGTCTGGGATTGGTACCTATGGGTTGCTAGTAGTGTTGATTACTCCTTGTAGTTGATGCTAGTTGGTTTATTTGGTGGAAGATCATATGTTCAGATCCTTTATGCATATTAATACTCCTCTGATTATGAACATGAATATTCTTTGTGAGTAGTTACGTTTGTTCCTGAGGACATGGGAGAAGTCTTGCTATTAGTAGTCATGTGAATTTGGTATTCATTCGATATTTTGATGATATGTATGTTGTCTCTCCTCTAGTGGTGTTATGTGAATGTCGACTACATGACACTTCACCATTCTTTGGGCCTAGAGGAAGGCATTGGGAAGTAATAAGTAGATGATGGGTTGCTAGAGTGACAGAAGCTTAAACCCTAGTTTATGCGTTGCTTCGTAAGGGGCTGATTTGGATCCACGTGTTTCATGCTATGGTTAGGTTTACCTTAATACTTCTTTTGTAGTTGCGGATGCTTGCAATAGGGGTTAATCATAAGTGGGATGCTTGTTCAAGTAAGGACAGCACCCAAGCACCGGTCCACCCACATATCAAATTATCAAAGTACAACGCGAATCATATGAACGTGATGAAAACTAGCTTGACGATAATTCCCATGTGTCCTCGGGAGCGCTTTTCTCTATATAAGAGTTTGTCCAGGCTTGTCCTTTGCTACAAAAAGGAAAAGGCCACCTTGCTGCACTTTATTTACTTTTGTTACTTGTTGCTCGTTACAAATTATCCTATCACAAAACTATCTGTTACCTATAATTTCAGTGCTTGCACTACAAAAAAAAGACACATCCGTGACATTTTGGGCCGAACGAAAATGTTTTTTGTCATACATATGACACTTCTATGACGATAATTGTGACAAAACCCGGTATCATCATAGATGTGGTGGGCTCCTACTTCTATGACAAAAAATCATGACAGAAATTGGGCATTTCGTCCTGGGTGGGCCGGAGACGCAGCTGCATGACATTCTTTGGGCTGTCCATGACGGAAAAACCGTGGTAGAAGCAAGGGGGAGGAAAATTTCGGGGAGTTCCCGGTTACGGTGGGAGGTCGGGGCCGAGCGATGCACGTTTCTCTCGTACACGTACGCGCGTGTGTGCGAGGCGTTGGCTCTAACTGAACCCGAGCGAGGCGTTGGGCTCTAACTGAACCCGAGCGATTGCACTGCAGGCTACGCGTTACTGAACCCGAGCAATCGATCGATGGCTGTTAACTGAACCCGATCGAGCGATTCCTTCACTACTGCTGCTAACTGAAGCCGATCGATTGGATGAACAGTGAGCGTTGCGGGGGGGTTAGATGAACAGTGAGCAGTGGCGTTGCCTCTGGATGAACAGGACCCTGTGGTGTGGAGGGCTGGATGAACAGTAGATGGTGGAGGGGTGCCCGTGGAGGGGTGGTTGAACAGGACCCTGTGGTGTGGAGGGCTGGATGAACAGTAGACGGTGGAGGGGTGGTTGAAGAGTAGCCGGTGGAGTAGCGTGCGGTGGAGGCTGGATGAACAGGAGCACGTGGAGGCTGGAGGAGGTCGACGGTAGCCCGTGGAGGATGGAGGAGGTCGACGGTGGAGATGAATAGTATCCCATGGAGTCCCGTTTTGCGGTACGCCACACCCCTCCCGATCAACAGGACCCCCGTTTCGACCGTAGCGCTCCAACACAAGTCCGTTTCCTCCGTTTTGCGGTACGCCACACCCCTCCTGATCAACAGGACCCCCGTTTCGACCGTAGGAGGTCCGTTTCCTCCGTTTTGCGGTATGCCAGACCCCTCCCGATGAACAGGGATCCCGTTTCGAACGTGGCCGGTCGAACACAAGGCCGTTTCCTCCGTTTTGCGGTACGCCAGGCCTCGTTTCCATCGCCTGTTCCGTCCAAGCCCTCCCGATGAACACGACCACGCATTCCGTTCCGACCCAGCCGGTTGGCTCCCACGCGTTCCGTTGCCTCCCGATGAACACGACGCATTCCGTTGCCTCCCCATGAACACGACGCATTCTGTTGCCTCCCCATGAACACGACGACGACGCTATTTCTCCGTTCCGACCCAGCCATGTACACGAGCCCTGGCCGTACGTATGCGCGAGTAGGCGTTCGGGACCCTGCCCGTATGTACGTACGTGGCTGTATTTTCGTTCTTGCACCCTGGTCGCTGTACGTACATGTACATGCTACGTGCACGCCTCTACTACGACACGTACGCGCCTCTACTACGACACGTGTGCGCCTCTACATCGACCAGTATATATGTACGTACACGTTCGCGACCAGAATGACAACGCTACGTACGCTTCGACCAGGTGGGTCCCGACTGTCAGGCACTTCCTTGCCTGCGAAGATGTAGCTGGTGGGTCCCAGCAGTCAGGGGCGAATCGTTTTTTTTTGCCCGGACGCACTTCCTTGCGTGCGAAGGTGTAGCTGCTGGGTCCCAGCAATCATGGGGGGAATCGTTTTGTTTTTTTTG